>NW_021167344.1:0-93435 GCF_003724135.2 Verticillium nonalfalfae | reverse complement strand
GGTCTGGGCCGCCCACCTACCTGCGTTACCTAGACCGAGGGTCTAGAGTCGCCTGAACAGCGTCCCATCTTCGCTTGGCCCTGCTTTGGATCTGCTTTGGATCAGCTTAGATCTCCGCTGCCCTCTGCTTAGAACCTGCCAAGCGTCGATTGATCATCCGTCTGATGCATCTCTGGCAGCCCAACCTCGAAATGACTTGTAAAGGGGCCTAAAACCCTGGCAAGATTCCGCTAGGCAGCTCGGCACGCACTTCTCCAGTCAGTGAAACATGTCGAGACACTGTCCCATAGGTAGTTTGTTGGGGCTGTGCCACTGACGTCTCCTCTCCCACTCTCCTCTCGAGTTGCCTGTCGCCGGGGCCACAATCGAGACTCGAAAGGGCTTCGGGGGGGGTTGGACAGCAGAAGGTCGCGAGGGCTGTGCTTTGCAGCTTCCCTTCGTTGGTCGTGAGAGGCGTGTCAATTCTCTCCTTCGCTTGAAGGACTCGGTTTTGTCTCGCGTCGATGTGTGCCTAGTGTCGAGGGGCCTCTCAATCAAGCACCCAAACACACGAGACGGCTGCTGCGCAAGAACCAATGGAAGCCTTGCCCGTCATGTTTGCTGCGCAAATCGTGGCTTGGCTGTTCCTGTTCGAGGAGGGGATGGACCCTGTGGTGGACGTTTCGATTGGGGTGCCTCCATGTCCAGGACTCGGCGGTCGGAGTTCGCTGATGTCTCCTTTGCACGCTATCTCTCAAGCAACAAGTGAGAGCTCGAAAACACAGAGGTCGGCGGCTCCAGGGAGCGGAGGATCGCAGCGACCCGATGGACGCCTTGTCAAAAATGTGGGAGGGACGGGTTCGTTATATGTTCCCTGGTCTCCCGAACACGGCCATCTAATCAAGATTGCCACGTTTCGATCAGCGCCTTTTCTGAATGGCATCTGCACTCACGTACGGGATGCCACATGGTCCAGGCCCCAATTCTGGCTTCTCGTGAAATGGCATGTCTTCGAGCATCATCATAATCAGCTGAGCCCGCTCAGAAGTCAGGCCATTTCCCACAGAGTGCCACGGTCTGATTGGTGGGCCAGCGTGCCGCAAGGACCCCAACACGCCAGACCCTGTGATCGGTGGAAGCGAAAACGGACACATGCAGTCGCTGGCTGTGGTTGGTTCCCATGGATTGGGACATGCCGAATGTTCCATTGTCGTTTCGTCCATGTTTGCCGCGTCAAACGATGTGTGCCGAGTAAGCAGGGTCCTACCTATCTGAGGTACGGTAGGTAGGTATTGGAGTCAAGGGTTCCCTAGGACCTCTGGTAGCACCAGAATTTATGATGATACCCAGCTCCATGGTGCCTGCCTGCCTGCCTGCCTGCCTGCCACAATAAGGTCCCTCCTTCGTCCTCAGCATATCACCTTGTCGGCAACAGCTTTGAGAAAATCGGCTTGTGTCCCCTGGTGGTGTACCTGCTTGTGACAGGAAGCAGCTGGCATACAAGGCTGATGACCTGACTGATATGGAAAGAGTGCTGACCAGGTTGGTTACCCCCCAATACGCCAGACAATGACAACACATTCAACAAGATATTTCCCTCGGTGATAATAAAACGATATAGCCAACCCTTTCATTAGGGTCGACGCCCCCAAGTTTGATGGTCAAGACGACGGTATTTGGTGGTTTCTTGCTCAGTAGGGGATAGCGGGGTTGTCCTGCAGCCCGGGAGGATCATCGGTCACATATTGTGTCATAGACTGTACCTGATCGGCGTCTTTTATCATTGTGCATCCAAGTATTCGAGCTGATTGCCCGTACTTTTCTATTCAAACATTAACCACCATAACTTCACCGATCCTGAGCTCTTTGAACCCTCCAAAACAATACGACCTTGAAGTCAACCATGGGCATTCCCAGTATCAAGGAGCCAGCCGTGCCGTACGGCAGCGTTGTCGTCATCTCTGGAGCCAGTGGCTTCATTGGATCTCACATCGTAGACCAGGTACTTGCCGCAGGCTACAAGGTCCGAGGCACTACCCGAAATCTGCAAAGGAGTGCGTGGATGAACGAGTTCTTCGCAAAGCAGTACGGGCCGGAGAAATTCGAGCTCATTCAGGTACCAGACATGGATGTCGATGGTGCTTTCGACGATGCCGTTGCAGGTATGAACCCACGCCTGTGCGCTCCCATGACGTTGATAACATTCTCGGGCATCAACAGGAGCGTCTGGTTTCATTCATGTGGCAAACGACATGACAGGAGTGTCAGACCCCAAAATCGCCATACCTCGGGCTGTTGCTGGAGCCCTTAACGCGCTCAAGGCATCAGCCAAAGAGCCGTGCATGAAGAGATTCGTCTTCACCTCGTCTTCCTTCGCAGTGACGTTGCCCAAGCCAGGAAAACGCTTTTCTGTCACGGCAGACACGTTCAACGACGAAGCTGTCGAGCGCGCCTGGCAACCAGATCCGGACGGCACATCGGTGTATGCCTGCAGTAAAGTGGAAGCAGAGCGAGCCATCGCCAAGTGGGCCGAGGAGAACAATCCTTCATTGATCGTCAATACAAGTATGCCCTTCTTGCCCGATAGAGTGGAAAGACACGTGCGACTGACCTCGGTGACTTTCAGTCCAGCCTAATGCGAACATTGGCCCAGTGCTCAGCACTGCCCACCAGGGCTACCCAACCACAGCCGGGTGGGTTAAGAAAGTCTGGGACAAGGACTACAAGGGACTGGAGCATATCCTGCCTCAGCACTATGTCCATGTCCAGGATGATGCACGCCTTCATGTCATTGCACTGGCTCACCCTGAGGTTCAGAATGAACGGATTTTCGCCGTTGCTGGGCCCTTTAACATGAACAGTATCATTGACATATTGCGCAAACTACACAAAGACAGAAACTGGGAAGCATTTCCAGATGACGCTCGGGATCTTTGCACCTTCGTACCGACCCAGAGGGCAGACAGCCTGTTGAAAGAGACGTTCGGCCAAGGATTCAGGAGCATGGAAGAGTCTGTCAAAGATAATGCAGCAGGCCTATCCTAGATGCGTTCATGAAGCATAGATGCTGGCTACATGGGGTTGAATCCTAGGGTATGATTATCATTTAGCCACTTTTTGCTGGTTTGGCTCGTTGCCTTGTATTGGACTTGAATGTGAAGTCAGTCGGGACGATGTGAAAAGGGTCGTCTCGGATTGAGCAATGCCCTATCGCATGATGGACGCAGATTTATGTCTCAAAGCATAGTGCTCATGAACTATCGGATTCTGACACGACTGATTGTGTGCCATGGCATTGAGGACCCCCATAGTAGAAGTAGTAACACAGCAGTTTGGTCGTAAAATGGTGAGGTTAGAATGGCCCCACACCACAAATGCACCCATATCAGGCAAGAACATCGGAACGCTCAACGGAACAGCTTCGACTAACAACCTTCCGACGAACAGGTGAGCCTACCCCACAACTCGCGGACATGGGCGCATTGCCAGAAGATAACATAGCCGATCTCATCAAAACCTACAATGAGCTCAACAGCAACCGTATCGAGGAGCTTGCTGATGAGCCCAGCGCTCTGGAGTTCATGAGATATGTTGCCCGCAACACCCCCTTCGTCGTCCGCAACGCCGCTACATCTTGGGAGGCATACAAGAGATGGGATAAAGACTTCCTCCTGAACACACTGGAGGGCCAGTCCGTCAACGTCGCCGTCACTCCACACGGGTAGGCCGCTCGATGTGACAGAGCCTTACCAGATCGGCGAGTGGTCACTGACAAGATCTTCAGGAACGCTGACGCACCCACGCCACTTCCCACCGGCATCCTCTCACTCTCCAAACCTCACGAGGAGCCTCAGCGCTTCGACACCTTTCTCAACACCATCATCGCCCAAACAGCCGAGGACCTCTCTTCCTCGCCACCAACCGCCGTCTCGCCCGAGGTCCTCTACGCCCAGACCCAAAACTCGAACCTCCACACCGAGTACGCCCCTCTCTTCCACCTCGACCACTTGCCCCGCTCCCTGCCCTTTGCCCGCATCGCCCTCGACCAGCCACAGCCAGACGCCCTCAACCTCTGGATCGGCAACGCCCGCGCCACGACGGCCCTCCACAAGGACAACTACGAGAACCTCTACGTCCAGCTCCGCGGCCGCAAGCGCTTCGCCCTGCTGCCCCCGCACTGCCACCCCTGCGTCAACGAGCGACCGCTCCGCTCGGCCACCTACCGCCGCCGCTGCGCCGGCGGCGGAGCCGACGCCGACAATGACGGCACCCTCGTCCTCGAACCTGACGGTGACGGCACCGAAGATGTCCCCTTCGCCACCTGGGACCCGGACCGCCCCGACGAGAATGCAACGCCCTACTCGCACCTCGCGCGGCCCATGATCGTTGTGCTCGAGCCCGGCGACATGCTCTACCTGCCTGCCATGTGGTATCACAAGGTCTCGCAGTTCTGCATCCCCGAGGACGAGGGATTTGTCCTCGCCGTCAACTACTGGTATGACATGGACTTTAGCGGGCCGCTCTACCCACTGAGCTCCTTCGTTCGTAACTCTGCCCTCAAAGCGCAGGCTGAAGCAGAAGGGCACGAGGTCTGACCCTGAACGTCTGTTGACCTCCGAGGCAGACTCCGGTGACGAGGGCCAAGACAGGCGTGCGAACGGGTACGGAAACAGTCACAGGCACTGCACGTCGAGCCAAGAAGAAGACTTTCAACTCATCCTGACATGGGGTATTCACTATCTCATGCCCTAACCTGCAACTGGCTGGCCCTCTGCCAGCTACCACCACGGCATCTCTCTATGTCAGCCCGACCGCGACCGCAAAACGGGCCTCTCATCCCCAGCGTGCGCCGCGAGAAGCCCCGCCCTCTTATATGTACACTGGTAGCGATCACTGCCGCCCCTATTATCGGCATAGGCATCTTTCTGCCGAGTCGAGAGCAAAGAAACGTGGCGGTTGACGCCATGTGAGGAGTGCACCCCCGCCTCGCACAGGCCTCTCCATCGCCTGCAGTTCTCTGGAAAACACAAATAAAAAAAATGACCCCAAAACGCCCGAATGCTCCCCTCGGCGCATGTCGAATGTCATTGTACACCGCTTTTTTGTTGTTCCCTCCAAGCTCCCCTTACGTCCCGGGCACCCTGCGTATATAGAGCAGAGCAGGCAGGTGAAAACAACGCAACCCGGACTTTGAAAGCACAAAATGCCCCACCCGACGAAACGAAAGCACACACAATAACGGCCATCAGTTGAGGAAGCCTTTGCATAGAGCCGTTCCGCAAAGGCATGGAATGCGATCAAGGCTGCCGATCTCTCGCTCAAATTTGTAATCGTAGGTCAACTCCTCAGCTGCAAATCTTGTTAGCATACGAGGATACCCAATGTAGACCGTGGAGGGTTTGACTTACTTCGTGCAATATCGCGAAGTGCATAGATGACAATGCGTTTGCTGCCATCCACTTTGATAATCTTGGCGGTACAGTTGGGCATACAGCTGTGGTTGATGAATCGGGCAATGCCGCCCTTCTTCGTTGCGTCGATGACCGTGTTCTCGTCAATGCGGAACAGATAGCTGCTGCCCATGCCCTGCTTGAGGTACCTGACTTCGCGAATTTCTGAAATCTGTTGCCGGACTTGCTCGCCGACATACTCAATGATCATGTCGTCCTTGTTGATGTTCTCCTCTGTGTAGAGACCCCAGTTGTGGATCGCAGAACGGGCAAACTTGACTGGCTTCTTGCGCTTCTTGAGTTGGTTGAACTTGAAAACGTCGGGATCGCCCGAGGACTTCATTTCGTCTTGCAGTGCCGTGACGTGTCTGCGGTTGTTGGCACGATTGGCTCGCGAGTTACCCTTCGTAGGGGCAGGAGCAGGAGCAGTTGTGGGCGCAGTCTTGCCGTCCTTCTGTACCCGAGCCTCTCTTGCTTCCCTGGCCTTCTGGACCTTGATGTGATGAGGTAGGTATTTGGACTTCTCCGAATTGAGAATCTTCTTGATAGGCTCCGTCCTGGCGCAACCTGTAGGATTGGGGACATAGTACCCTTCAATCGCAAGGCTCTTTTCAGCCGACTGATCCAGGTTGTTGACCTCCCGCACGCGGTTTCGCCTCCATAGCCACAGCAGAGGATCGTCGAAATCAGCCACAGGGAACCTTTTCTGCAGTTTGGCAAAGTTGGGAAGGTCTGCGGGGGAAAACTCCACATCTTGCAGCGGTCCAAGGCTAGCGCTCGAATCTTGCGAAAGTTGCAGTGCCTTCGTGGGCTCGTAGGCGAACAAACTAAGGTCCGTCGGTACAGCAGCTGGTTGATAGGCCTCCTCTTCCTCGACAGGTTCCGATTTCTTGGGGTCCTCAGCAGCAGGCGTTTCTCGGTCTTCGGGCGCCTCAGATCCTTCAATATCAGACTGATGCTTCTTGAGCGCCTCGCGCTCTTCGAAGAGCTGCTTCTTGGATTTCCTCTTTGATTTGATCTTCTTAGAGAGCAGCTTACCGGCCAAAAGGCTAGGCGTCTCGGAACGAGATAGACTCTCTTCTTTGCCGCCGGGCAGATCGCATTCGGGCGTGACACCTTCCGACACGGGATGCACAGGAAGTCCAGTCTCGATATGGTCGAGAGTGACGCCGAACAGTTCCTCGTCGGACTTCTTCTGTCGCTTCAGAGCAGTTTGCGCCTCGAGCTCGAGCTTCCGCTTTTTTGTGGGTAGGGTTCCAACTGCGAAGCTGGCTTCGGTCATGGAGTCTTCTTCAGCAGCTCCCCACGAGCCAAGCTCATCCTTCGACGCTTCATCATCTTCATCATCCGTACTCATACGGCTACGAGGACGAGATTCGGGCTCCTCAGTTTCCCGAGCCACAGATCTCCTGCCTTCATCATCCGATTCGACATCACTGTCGTAGCTTTTGAGTCGGTGGTGGAGGGAGCGGAAGGCGTTTCGCGCTTGCGGCGGTCGTTTCCGGGCAAAGGGATCGGTGAAGCCGTAGTTCCTCTGCTGCGCCTGTCCTGGATTCTTGATTTTGCGAATACGCGGCAGGGCCGATATTTCGAGGCGCCCGGTGCGCTTCTCGATAGGATCGGCACCCGAATTCGGGGTGCCGACCTGGGGGCTTTCGTTGCCTGTTGCAGTCTTGCGCGAGGGCGTCGACTCGATCGGGTCCTCGAGATTAAGCTGCCGTCGTCTCGCAATATGGTTCTTGGGGTCAAGGAACGCCGTGAGGGCAGGTGCTGCTACCCGCGTACGAATGTGCTTGATCAAGTGCTCCGCCAATTCATGGCTGATGACCTCCCGAGCTGCTTGCACAGGATCAAAATTCTTGGCCCTTTGGCGCTTCTCCTCCTCCAGGTCGTTCTTTTCCTCTTGACGTCGTCGGTCGTTATCCTCCCTGTTCCGCACTTCTTGTTTTCGCTTGCGATCGGGGCTTGGAGTTCGTCGACGTGGTGCATGAGCCGTAGTTTCGGTCTTGTCGTCCATGAGCGGGGGCAAACATAGCGTCATATAGAACTCGTAGTTGAAAAATTCAGTTCTGTGGACATTTCTGAAGCATCGCTCTGCTTCAGATCGGCCCAAGGACGAACTTGGAAAGACGATGTAGTAGCCCGTTCGGTCGACACGAATGTCGTCAAAAGAGTGTGCCTTGAGTCTCTTCTTCATGTGTGGAACAGTTGTATGCATGACTGGGACCTTAGCACTTGGAACAAAAATGTAGGGCTCGCCAGCTAGCTGTGGTGCTATCGGCTTATCCTCTACAACGCTGTGTTGTTTGATCGGTTGAATAGGCCTGCCAGGGCCGGTGGGCATTGGCGTCGCAGTTTGCCTATGCGCCGCAGGTCCTCGAGGCGCCATTGGCGGCGGGCCGTGTGCTGGCTCCGGCGCTGTTGTTCTGGGCCCAGCTGGCGGAGGTCGAACATTTGACGGGTTTGGGGTAGATCTGTCCCTATTGACAGTTTCCTCAAGCATACGGCCACTTTTCTTGCCATTGGGATCGTATTCAACCTTGATGTTGTTGCTCTCGATGCGTTGACCATTCATGGTCCTCAGGGCGCGCCGAGCAGCGTCGATCGCTTTGATGGCCATAGGCCTGGATCGGCTGGGCTGGGAGTCCCGGTAACGAAAGGTTGCGAACCCGAGATAGCTTCCTGTCTCGGGGTGCATCTTGTTGCTGCTCTCGGCAATGTCGCCAAAAGTTGCAAACGCCTGCAAGACCTTCTGGAAGTTGATGAGCGGGTTGAAGCCCATCACGACGATCTGTGTTGGCGGGCCCGGGCCGATGGAGGTCTTAGGCTCGAAAGGATACGGTTTCAGGTTGTATGCGGCGGGCCTGAGGCGAGACTTGTGGTGACGGAAGTCGGTGTTCATGTAATTCAATCGCCCGCCCATAGCTAGGCGAGGATCTGAAGGGGGGGCGTCATCGTCATCCTACTCTCATCTCATTAGCCTCAATTCGCTCCTCAAATGACGCCCCCCCTTCAAGGTGGGTATAGTATAGTATAGATGAACGTACCATTCCAAACTCTTTGAATGTTGGCTTGGCGGCCCTGATCTTGTCCTTCGAAAGTGTCTTATCGAGTAACGGGTCATAGATGCATTTGACACCTTTTCGCGATCGACCGGGGGCACGCGCGGGAACGCGATCAATGGCAGGGTATGAATCTGATGAGCCATTCGGCATATGGGCTGGGCTATGGTGAGCCGTGGACGACTGCTGATGGTCGGGAATCTGGGAGTTGGATGTGGTCGGCTTCGGTGGATGTGTATGACCAGAGACTGAGGGCGACTCAATTGAAGTGAGCGGGGTGACGGTGCTTGCAGCTGCGTTTTGAGACAAGCCGCTGGCAAGGGACTGCCGCGTCGTTGCGCTGAATATGGATGAACCTGTGCTTGCGTGGGAGCTTGCAGAGCCAACAGCGGTCAGGATCTCGCCGAGAGGAGACCCATGATCCTCTGCTTGGTGATGCGACCCGCTCACCAGGTTTGCGTCTGTAGGTGCGGCTTGGCCATTGAGGCCATCGGCAGGAGCAGCAAGGACAACAGGCTGCGAGGCAAGCAACGAGCCAGCCGTCTCTTGTGTCCTTAGCCTTGCTTTCTCGCGCTCTGTAGCCTTCTCCCTGGCTGCCCGCGGGGCAGTTGGGAAGAACTGCGCGAAACCCGCGCTGGACTGGCGAGTCATCGTGAAGGAATGCTGCTTCTACCTCCTCGCCCAGCCTCCGAGCATCCTAGCTCTCGAATGATACTCGTAGAAGGGCACCATGCGTATGGGTGGAATGCGCGACAGGCTGTATCGTGAAGGATATTGTGTTGGGGGTATGTTCACGCGACCAGCCAAGGGTGCCCAAGAAAGCTGGCAGGAAGTATGAGATGTCGGATTGTGTTTGTCGCGTCAAGGAAAGCGCAGGTTTGATGGAAAGACAGGGGCTATTGGGCTTTGTCGCACGATCCGTTGCGCGTTGATGGATTGAATCGGCGACGTGAGCGACAGACCAAAGACGAAGCCGAAGCAGTGTTGTCCAAAGTCTTTCAGGGATGGCCACGGAGCAAGGAATGGCGAAGCGCCGACCACCCACCTCAACTCCAGTGCTTGGGTGGAGGCTCAGAGCGGTACCTGGTTGGCCGGTAACTTTCGAACGTCATTGGCGGCAATGGTACGCCAGAGTCAAGTCTTCAGAGGATCACACAGGTCAGCCGGGCTGCACGTGATGGGCTAGGAACTTAATTGGACTCCACCATCTGTCGCGCGCTGTCGCGCATTTTCGCGACCCTCCTGCAAGCTCGCGTTTTGAGGAGGTTGGGGCCACTGTCGCCTGGGTATCTGGATCTTGAGGCATACCATCATGCATGGCAGTCACTGTCTGTCGCAGTCTCGATATTGTGCTTGGTTTGGTGCCAAGTCTCTAATGGCTGCCATCTCGCGGTATCGTTGATGGTCCCGCCCATTCTCCGGAGCTTTTCTTTCCCAGCTCTGCAGTTCCCCTCTCTGCTTCGGGCATGCACACCTTCGCTCATGCTACATCCAATACATCAGGCTTCTGATGGCGGCAACGCCGACGAAGGTTCCTGGACCAGAAATCAAGTCCCATGCACTGAGTGATGATCCCGGTGCCGCCCATAATTAAACTCGGAATTTGATATGGCCATGTCTCATTCATTCATTAGAACCTAAAAGAAGCTTTCGCTATTGATACACTGTTTTGATCCCAGTCTGCGCAGTTGCGATATCGATTTTGGCTAAGCCGGTATGACATAGAAGGCCCAGGCCACCAGGTATATCATTTAACTCGTTACTCCAGCTTCAACTCAAACTCTTCGTCCTCGTCATTATCAAATTGAGGAGCAGACCCAACAACATCGATGTCGTCCTCAGGTTCAAAGATGGAGAGGAACTGAAGGCGCTGGAGAGACTGCTGCTCTTCTTCGGTGGTTTGTCGCTTCTGGGGAGCGGGATCTCGTCGTATAGTCAATGCAGACGCTGAGGTCGGAGGGTTGGTTCTAGCCGTCTCAGTGACCGTTCCTGGCATCGGAGCTCGACCACTGATCAGCGAGGAAGCGGATCGGCCCTTGGTGTAACCAAGGGTGCTTCTTGAGGCAGCCTCCCCGACAGCGCTCTCTGCCGCCACCGACTTGGACGGCGCTGTGGGTGCTTTGGCGACTCTTTTACCAGGTAGCAGTGAAGAGATAGGCCTTCGAACGGGGACGTCGGGCAACTTCTTTGCCCTCACCGTCGAGCCTTCAGTCATGGACAAAGCTGAAGCAGCTCTGCGCGAGTTGATTGTGGCTGGATACTTGACGGAAGGCTTGGCGTTCATCTTCGTAAGGTTGGCTACTGGTGCCGTCTTCTTCTGAACAAGTTTCCTGGTTTCCGGGACATCCGAGACGGACCAGTCCATCGAATCGATGTCGTGAATAATTTCCTCGTCGTTCTTCTTGAGAGCTTTCTGCATCCGCTCTTCGTGCTTACGGTCCTCGAATCTGAGGCCGTCTTCGCCAAGAGGGTTGTAGAAATGGTTGTAGTAGCCCTTGAACATGTTTTCCTTCTTGAGACCGTTGAAGTTCAGACCACCTTCAGGGAATACATCCGACTCGTAAGGCAGGTCTTTAACCCGCAACGGGGCATGCTCAATCTCATGTTCGTCCCCACCCAGGTCGATGTGAACAGCAACCTTTAGAGGGTCAACAGCCGGGCCCTTATTCTTCGGCTTCTGAATTGTGTTTTGTTTGGCGTCGGTCTTCTCGAGCTCCTTGACAATACTCTTCACACCTTGTACTTGTCCGTTCTTCGCTTTCGCATTGGTGGTTTTGTTTCCAAGAGGAGCGCGAGCCTGCGTGCCTGATATGCTGCGTTAGTTTGCTTTCAAGCAGTGCGACACGCTAGAAGTAGCTGAGCCATACCTGAAGGAGTGACAAGTCTCTGACGAGCCGGCTGATTGATTGTGCCTTTCGTCTTGCCGAGAATGGTCTTCCCACCAACGGCGTTTTCATCGTGATGTCCTGACGGCGTCTTGGGGTACCGGGCTCCAGGCGTCTTAGGGGCCAGATGCCCCTTTCCTTGAGCCTGCCGGATCGTCTGGGCCGCATTGACCGCGTTCTCATCACGAAGAGCGAGCATTTTGTTGAGCCTTGCGGCACGATTGGCGCAGGTGTCGTTCCGCGATTATTATCGAATGATACTCGGACAGGGTCTGCGTTGTTGGATGTTTGTTGGACGGTTGGTTGTTGGCCAGATAGGAGGCGAAGAATTGGCAACATGTGTTTGGGAACGGTTGTCGGGACAACTAACCGAGCAGGAGCCTAGTAGGCGACGGTCGGCGGTGCGCGATCAGCCAAGGCCACACACAGCTCAAGCCGCCCCGCCTGATCATCCCCACCATTCCCCTGCCTAGATCTGTTGGTGCACGGCCACCTTGTCAGAGGACTGGCTCCCAGCTCTGCAGTACCGGGGCCCTGTGCACATAGAGGGGGTGCTTCGTTATTTCCTCCCACTGCCCCTTCACCACCTTTACCAACCCAGCCATCCGTCATTCCAAGATCTTCCTCTACGACACAACACTTGCTGCCAAAGCCTCGTTTTCACTTTCATCGCTACTCTACGTACCTCAGAAACCGACATCATGGACCGCATCAAGGAGGTACGCTTCCTGCCTTCTTTGGGGATGCCCCACTAGCACTGGTTGTCCTGGAGGGGTAAAACCCCCTATATCGAGTTGCGGTGCTGACGTTTCTTTTCGCGCATAGAAAATGAACCAGCTTCGCCTGGAGGCCGACGAGGCATCTTCCAAGGTTGAGGAGCTCCAGTCCAAGGTCAAGGTTCTCGAGCAGGAGAACCTGTCCAAGGAGCAGGAAATCACCTCGCTGCAGCACAAGAACGGTCTTCTCGAGGCCGAAGTCGAGAAGCTTGAGGGCAGTGTTAAGGATCACAAGAAGGCTGCCGACGAGAGCACAACTACCGGCACTCAGAACGAGACCCTGCAGCGGAGGCTCCAGCTTCTTGAGGAGGAGGCCGAGGATGCCGACAAGACTCTCCGCGAGGCTAACGAGAAGTACGCTGCGATAACGCTCCTACCAAGTACAGAGAAGAATGCCCGCTAACGAGAAATGACAGACTTCGTCAGACCGACGTCAAGGCTGGCCACTTTGAGCGCAAGGTGCAGGCCCTTGAGGTCGAGCGTGACCAGTGGGAGGCCAAGTACGAGGAGATGGCGAAGAAGCACACGGAACTCAAGAAGGAGCTCGAAGAGCTTCAGAACGAGATTGGCAACATCTAATTCAAGTTGTTGAGGTTGACGTTATTGCTGCGTGTATGCTCTCTTGATGATAGAGCCTGCGGCGGACGTTGTAGGGTGACAGTATGGACTTCCAGTCATTTGAGAACCTTCAGGAGCCGCAGCGGTGGAACTGTTGTCTCCGATTTCCAAATTTGCGACAGTATAGCATTTTGCGAAATGGGCGTCCAGTTGTGCTTTTCACAGTTATATGACCTAGGGAGGCCGAGGTGAGGCAGCCGGGGGTATCCATTATCTCTATGCGGAAGCTTAGGCAGGCCAGGCACCAACAGCTGCTGCGTGTGCTCGGGAGATCATTACGATGTCCGAGGCAAATCATTCCTTGCCTTTGTATTTCGCCTTCTTTTTAGCCTTCTGTCTCCTCTCTTCGATGCGACGGTCGAACTTTTGTTCATATCGGAACTTCGCCTTCTTCTTGGGCCACTCCTTGCGCGCCCTGGGAGTTTTCTTCTCCTCCGCGCCCTTTTTCTCCGAATCTTCGTCCTCCTCTTTCTTCTCGTCTTCCGAGTCGTCGTTATCGTGCAGTTTCTCGAAACCGTCCCTTGTAACTGCGATGGCCTCAACCTTGACTGTTGTGAAGCGGTCCTCGTCGATGTACTCGTCCTCGAAGTCTATGACCTCAGGCTGTTTCTCCTCAATGCCATCCCACTCCTCGAAGTCTTCTCCGTTGATTTCTTGATCGTCGCCTGAATCTGCTGCTTGCGCCTCACGCAAAAGCTTGTTGACGGTGTTCACATGGTCTTCTACTTCGCGCTTGCGGTCGTCCCTAACCTATACCGGCCAATGTCAGAATACACACGTTTGAGCAATATGGTGCATTGCGTTCTTACTTGTTTCCTGATTTCGATCTTCTCCTCTCGGTCCTTCTTGGCCGCCTGTTCTTGCGCAAGCTTGATGCGCTGTTGCTTCCGCTTGTGGAACCCCGTCAAGTAATCCTCGCGTTGGTCGAAGTCAAAGTTAACTTCCTCAACAGCCGAGGCCGCTTTCCTCTTCTTAGGAGGCGGCAGTGTGCTTTTCTTTACTCGTGGTTGGGCGAACATTGCGAGCGATCTATGTGGTGGTGTAGTTGGTCTAATTGGGCAACTGTCTGCTGCTTGATGCTGGATTTTTTTTGGGCGCGGGCTTGCACCTGAAGAATCGCAGCCTGCGGCTGCACAGACCCACTACGCCGGATCTCCCCGCGCTAGGAGCTTCGCCATGGAATGGCCGTCCACGCGCTAGAGGGCCCTGTCGCTGCAACCACCTGGGGCCTGACTTCTTACAAGGTAGTGCTTCTATGCGCTGCAAACTGTGCTCTGTAATGAGCATGAAGTCGTTCTTGGCATACTGCTGTCTTGCTTCCGTCTCTGCCTGTTGTATTTCATATCCATCATGTGTTACGAGCAGCAGGGGCACAGAAATCGCGGTTATGAGAGGTTGCGTTGTGACCGATCGCGAAACTTAAACTGGTGCAATAAGGTCTCATAGGCAATCAGAGCAGAAGAGGACTATCTTCGAGGAAGCCGACACGGTGCTGGCAGTGAAGGACCTCGCAAAGCTAGATTCTAAGCAGTATCTGCACGACAATGACTCTGGATCCGTAGCGCTACATTGCGATGAAACCATTGAATTTATTCTCATCAGGCATTTTGCTCTCTTTAGAATGCATCTGTCTTGCACATGGAGACTGAATGGCATGGTTCGGCCACACGTGATTCGGCAGTTTAGTATGCGCCTAGACAGCTCGCTGTGACGCTTACCTGCATCTGGGCCTGAGCTCGAACAGGTACCGTCATTCAGCCAACGACTTCATCACGACAAGGCTGCCATCTAGGTACACAGCATCAACTGGTCGACCGCAACATTACCAGTCATGCGCACATCACACAAAGCCGGCCTTCTGGCCCTCGCCGCTTCGGCCAGCGCCCTGTCCAGCTCTTCCCCCTTCGTACTCCTCTCCACAGCAAAGTACGTGCAGCCTAGGGCCATCTCGTTTCGCATAGCTAGCCAGTTGTACTGACTTGCCGCAGGTTCGCGCAAACCCCCGATGCTGCCCAGCTGCAGACCGGCACCCAAGTCCTGAGCGCCGTCCAGAATATCCTCGACTCCTGCCCGACCGAGAACTACTATGTCATCTCTCAGCCGAACGCGAACGCGGCCGATATTCGCGGCGAGGGCTGCAAAGTCCCTAGCGTCTGCAGCGCCATCTCGAGCGACAAAGTCAGCAGTCGTTACGGCGTGGCAGAGGTTCTGGGCGCGGTCGAAGTTGCCGCTGTTACCGGTTACATCAACTCCGGCTGCGCCAAGCAAAGCAGAACTCCTAAGATCTGGAACACCCTGCTCCCTGGCCTTTCTTCCTCTGGCCGCGACAGCCAACTGGCAGACAATGGTATGCTGCGTCATCACAGAGTCAAAGAATTCCGACTGACCTTTGCACAGACCAGCTTATCAAAATCACACTGGATGAGGTCCTCGAGCTTGAGGACTTCACCGTCATCTATCTTACCAGCCCGTCGGAGCAGACATCCTACGAAGCGGAGTTTAACGAGCCCCTCCATGAGGACCTGAAGAGGCTCCGTGCTCGCGTTGTCTCCGCCCCTCGCGCCGACAACAACACCGAGTGGGAGAAGTTGGGGCTTTTCGAAAAGTACCAATTCTTCACGCCTGGTAGGTGCCCCCCATGTTGCTATGAGTCTTCTTGCCAGGCACAACGAGCTAACACGCGCAGGCATTTTCCATGCTCTCGTCATCTCTATCCTCCTTCTATCCATCCTCGGCGTCGGTCTGCGTGCCCTCGGTAGCCTTGAGGTTTCGTACGGCGCATTTGACAAGGAGAACGGACCTGCCGCGCACAAGAAGCAGAACTAAGCGTTACGCCCTCTGTGGCCAGAAGAAGGCTTTGTGTCGATTGTGCAAAGCATGTAATCTATAAGACACGGACACGGGAGTTTACGGGTGGTTCATGAGGCATTATCAAGGAGGAGGGTGCGCGATTGTCCCATGCGGGCCGTCTGCTCGTTGTAGAGAACCATTGAGTGTATGAATTGCGTCTGAATTGAAGAAAAGGTCGAGGGACTTGATTTGCCCCCAATCCGTATCATGCCGCGGTTGAAACGCCTTTGAACGCCATCACAACAACCGCCCCGTCCGTGCGACTCTGCACTCCCATACCCACTGCCGCTGTTTTCTGGAGGGGGGTAGGGGGCAAGTCTTTCATCTCTCATTACGCGTATGGGGTGACAGGGAAGCCAGTTAGACCAGGTGGCTCGGGAGCAGGAAGTTAGCGATGCCCTCGCGAATAGCGTACTCGTGGCCGCAGTTGCCGCACACGAGCTTGCCCTCCAAGATCTGCGTTTCCATGAGAAGGTGGTGCAAGTCCTTTAGCGTCTTCTCGTCGCTCTGCAGGGCCTCAGCGGTAGGCGCCTCGGCAGGGAGTTCGGGGAAGCCAAGCTAGGGTGACGTTAGAGCGTGGAAAACATGTGTCGGGGCTGTTACGAATCGACGCAAGAATGAGAGAGAGGACAAAGTGAGAAAACAGGACGATCTCGTGATGGTAAAAGGACGTAGCATGACTTGCCTCAGTCGCGTTTGTCCGCAGCGCAGTCCAATCCAGGCGGGGCAGCACGTTAAGCAGCATCTGCTCATTCAGCTCAATTTCGTCTTGCACAAGCTCAGCGTCCTTGGGGTGCAGTGGGTACGAGGCGGTGGAGGACTTGCACGCCTTGACGGCGCACGTCAAGAAGTTAAGGCTGAGAATCTTCATTTTCAGTAGTGAGATTTGTGTTTTTGCCCCCTCGAAATTTGAGTCGCTGGCGGTCAGGAGGCTCGGGTTTTGAAGATGTGGTATGGAGGGAAATTTTTATCTGAGTGAGGTTCATGACCCCACACTTGGTGATGAGAGCCAACTGGGGGAGGGGCGAAAGTTCACAGTAAGCGTCAAACTCCCCATATGGATCAACAACTAGAAAATTTGCGGTTTTGCAGCCCAACACATCCTTGAGCAGTCATCACAAGGCAGGTAGTGATCAAAGTTTTTTCTTCTTATATGTGCTCTACCATTTCCGACTATGTAATCTGGCATTTCTAAGCCAAGGACTTTTCGTGGAAAGAGTCGTTCTTCTTGTTCATGCGGAAGTAAATGGCGACAACGGCGAGGACAACGCCAAAGAGGAGACCCTTCTGGATGAACGACCAGCCCTCAGCCTGAGAACCAACATGCAGAGGCGTGTCCTCGGTAGATTGCCCAGAAGCAAACTGGGCATTCCCGTAGAGATCTGCAACAAACACCCCAAGCATCAGCATGCGCGACAAGGGGAGCAGAGCAGAACAGAAGACGAGAATGCCAATTTGACAGGAGTATGAAGAACGGTGGGCTACAGTACGTGTTGTGCTTAGAGTTCCACGTGGATACCTTCGGGGGGCACCTCCAGCTCGCCGCTCTTGGCGATCTTAACAGCCTTGGTAGGGCGGTCGCCGGGCTGGGTGGCAGCGTTCTCGATCTTCTCGATAATTTCGTAGCCCTCAAGAACCTCGCCAAAGACGACGTGGCGGCCGTCGAGCCAACTGTTGGTTCGTCGGTCAGTTCATGTCCCCGTCATTGCAAGGTGGAGAAAGCTTACGAGGTAACGACGGTGGTAATGAAGAACTGCGAGCCATTGGTGTCGGGACCGGCGTTGGCCATGGACAGAAGACCCTTCTTGGTGTGCTTGAGCTTGAAGTTCTCGTCGGGGAACTTCTCGCCGTAGATGGACTTGCCACCAGTACCGTCGCCCTTGGTGAAGTCGCCGCCCTGGATCATGAACTGCTTGATGACACGGTGGAAGCTAGATCCCTCGTAGCCAAAGCCCTTCTCGCCAGTGGCAAGAGCACGGAAGTTCTCGGTGGTCTTGGGGACGGTCTTGCCGTAAAGGCCGAGGACAACACGGCCGAGGGGCTCGTCACCCTGCGTAATGTCGAAGTAGACCTTGTTGGTGATCTTGGGGCCCTTGGTGGCCTCAGCCGTCTGGGCGAACAAGACCATGCTGACTCCGAGGAGCAGAGCGGCGGAGAGGACGATGCGTCGCAAGTTGAACATATTGATGGATGCTCAAGAAAGTCAATTGGGTTGGTTCGTGATGATGCTATGCGAGGAGGAAACTCACAATGTAGTGTAGGTGGAACAGGTGGTAAAAGCCAGCTGGTACTGTCCCGGAAGCTACCACGTTTCAACTCTCCCCCTCACGGATGGCGAAGTAGGGGGGGCCACAGCTTGGACCCCTGCAGGCATTCGCCTAAGGTCCCGCCACCAGCACTGAATCGGTACTACAGCAGAAGGTGTGACCACGGCGTGCGGGGCAGGGGGTTTGCGTCCCGCCAGGCTCGACCAGACACTATCGGATTTATCACTACGATAAGCCGTAGCCCATGCGCCACATCACTGTGGCTCAGCCTTCAATTTTTGGTCCGCATCGAACTCGACTCGACATCCAACCAGTCCATCGATTTGGGACTGTTGTCGCGAAAGAACTTTGAACGCGAATTGTTGGCTACGCCCCGAGCCAGACAACATGGTTGGTCTTCAAAAACATATGGATGTAGGGATTGTTACTGACACCTTGTAGGTTTTCATTCTAGGCGTTAACTTCTCAGAGCAGAAGCTCGTGAAGGTATATTCACACTACACTCCTATCCGCCCTTCAGCATCGTCATACCGCTCCGACAGGGACTAACTGCCGACTACAGAAAGCTCTCGAATCCTTTTATGCTCTCGGTCCCAGCGTCTCCCAGCGAATTCTCGCCAAATACTCCATCCACCCATGGGCCAAAGTCGGCTCCCTGGCACCCAAGACCATTACCTCATTAACTGCCGAATTGTCGGTAATGACGATTGAGAACGACGCGAAGAAGGTCCTGCGCGAGAATATCCAGAGATTGAAGGATATGGGTAGCTACAGAGGAAGGCGGCACGCCATGAACCTGCCGGCGAGAGGCCAGCGTACGAGAACACAGATCGAAACGGCAAAGAAGCTCAACAGGGTGGACAGGAAACGGTGATCGAACATGGCTTTATTGGAGATGGATGACGGCGAAGCCGGTCATTAGCGATGTCCGTGCGTGTAACCATTCAGTGTATTCTGATAGAGATCCGGATGCAATGTGTGCCGGCCAATGTACAACAACAATAACCACGATTCAGACACATCTAAGATGCATGAGTGGGTTTTGAATGATATGTACCGCTGAGTCGAACGCACTTAGAGGGTAGCCACGGGGGAAAGAATCGCCGCATGATCCTGGCTCTGAGTGATTCTACTGGCAGCTTCCGATCTCATATTATGTAGGAGGGCTAATTGGTCAACTTGATGCTCGTGGTGTCTCTACATCTATGTAAAGAATTACCGCCTGTCCCATCCAAGTTTGGCGCCTGACTTCGGATCCTTAGAATCTGCGCCTTCGAAGGTCAGGCTAGGCAAGTCGTCTTCCAATACGGGCTCGCCGGCGGCCTGCAGTTTTACGGCTGTGGCATCGACTTCTTTCCAAACACGCAGCAAGTTGCCGCCAACGACTTTGGAGACATCTTGATCACTGACTCCCTGCTTCAGCAACTCGGTCACCAATGCGGGAAATTTGGACACATCTTCCAGGCCAGTAGGCGTGGTAGGAATGCCATCAAAATCAGACCCCAAACCGACGTGGTCAAAACCGATCAGGTTGCCAATGTGGAGGATGTGCTTTACCACCTGGCCCAGGTTTGCGTTCTCCGGGACAGAGTCAGGAAGGCCATTCTCGTGTCCAGCGTCAACACAAGAGATAAAATCCGGGCTGAAGTTGACCATGACCAGAGAATCGCGTTCTTTCACTAGGTGCAAGACATGGTCCTTGACGTTACGAGGGTGGGGACAGACGCTGTATGCCGAGCTGTGAGAGAAAATGACTGGCGCCTTGCTGCCGGTCCAGGTCTCATTCCCACCGAGAACGTCGACCATGGTGTCCTCGCTGACGTGCGACAGGTCGACAAACATGCCGAGGCGGTTCATCTCGTTGACGAGACGGCGGCCGAGACGGCTGACGCCGTGCCAGTGAGGCTCGGCCTTGCGAAGAGGATTCTCCAGGATAGCAGCATCGGCAAATTTGTTATGACAGTTGTGGGTGAGTGTCGAGTAGCGCACACCGAGGTTATAGTACGTGCGCAGGTTGGCGGCGGAGTTGCCGATCTGGTGCAGGCCTTCAACGCCTAGTGGTGAGATGAGCTGGCCGTCCTTGAACGCCTTTAGTGCCGTGCTGCTGTTGACTGTGGGGGAGAAGACATTTGGGTAGGCATCTTTGATCCTCGTCATGAGGTCAATTTGCTGCAGTGTCATCTGAATACCTGGAGACAGTCAATATTGTTTCCGAAGCAACAGTAGCTGGACTTACTAGGGGCGTAGTTATCATCAGAGAAATTACTCCCATCAGCGGGACAGGGTGTAAAAACGCTCCAAAAAGCACCGCCATTGAGACCCTCCTTCAGTCGAGGCAGGTCAACCTGGCCATACATGCCTCCATTTTCGAAGGGCTCGGTGAAGTTCTTGCCATCAATGTGGTTATTGTATAGAAATCGAACAAGGATGGGCAAGTCATTATGTCCGTCTGCTTGAGGGTAAGGAGACATACAAGGACCGGCTCTCGGATCACATACCAATCAGGGGAGTTTCTTTCAAGATCTTTTGAGCCCGTTCCTCGTATGTTAGAGGCCCATGTCGAGATTTGTGACACCAGAATGCGAGCGGCTTCGAGATGGACAAGCCGATGACAAGTACGATGACAATGGCAGCAATCAGTCGCTTAATGGCGAGAGATCGAGCTTTGGGGCCCGGGACGAATTCGTCATCTCCCAGTTCCTTGGGGTAATGAATTTCAACCGAGCCAAGCATGGACTGGTCTTCGGCTCTGTTAAGCCGATGATATTTGTGCTGGGCCATGCTAGGAGATCGATCGTCAGTAACTATCATTTGTTTAGAGTCATTCACGTTAAAGGCTCGACTGCTCTTTATTTAAGCCCGAGCCAATGGGGCCGTTTCCGCCAGTCCTCAGTGGTTGATGCATCTAGATGGGCCGCGAGGGCATCATTGGTCTCCAACCCGCAGTAGACTTCATGCTTCGTGAAAAGGTGGACAGCTTGGGAAGAACCTTACCTGACCCAAGCTTTCAAAACAATTCAGACTGTGTGGATGGAGATTCTTCAATAATCAAACAGGTGACCGTCAACTAGTGCAAGGACAAAGCGAATTGTCGTAAGGGAAAATGTAGAGCTCAAAGATCAAGGTGGCTGATGACGAATACTGAACTGATCCAAGCAGCATTCCGTCTTGAGGTAGACCCGTTAGTCAGCCGTGCAATTTCCTGAGCAGTTGACCCTTTTCAAACATCACCAGAGAGTCCTGCGAGTCCATGCGGCAAATACAGTTATGAAATGTGAGTCTAGACCCAGGGCACTTAAGAACATCGTGGCCTTAGCAGTCTTGCTTGCAGGCCGAGCCCAGAAGCATGAAGCTGTCGGTGCATCGCCATAGTTAGTTTGCGTGTAGTGAAATGACGATGATGCGGCTTCAAAGCTGTACCTGGGTTCCAACACAGCAAGTTCAGACGAAAGGCTGTGGGCATGCACCTGGCGGCAACTGTATGCACCACAACTCAGGGCACTCGGCGGCCTCTTGGGAGGGGCTCTCAGGGACACCAGCAGGGACTCCCGCGCCGAAACAGCCTTGGAAGCTTTCCCCATGCTGTCGCTCCAGAGCCAACTCGATGCCTTGAACCAATGAGAGATGATACACAAGGCCCCAAGCGCCTGTAGCTGCGCTGTCAACCCTGGTTTGCTCACCCCCCCACATCAGGCTGCCTGCTCGCGACACGAGAAGAGCTGCAAGTAGGTAGGTACCTTAGGTAGGTACCTAGGTATCTGGGTGGACGTGCCGCCCCATGCTTCCCTTGGGCTGGGCGGCTGACGACCTCCTGCGCATCGACCCCTGAACAGACCCAGAAAGGGCCCTGGAATAGCAGCAGCAAGAGCAACACACCAGGGGCGAACACGACTCAGCCTGCAGTAGTTCTTCTCTTCAATGTCCGGGCCTTGTCCTGTCCAGGGCAGCCTCTTCAGACCACGAAGCATACACCTTGGTCACTCATTTTCTTCGGCTGGCTATCACGACACGACAACATTGATTTCTTCCTCATCGCCCTCCCCCAACCACCCCTTCGCCACGACGACACGAAGTGTAACACCACTGGTGACGCCCATCGACGATCCTTGCCTGGCGCATACGTACCCCCGACACGATACCCGCGAACCAGGCCGAAACGAAACATCTCTCCTAGCCCCTTGCATTTCATCCAACCGCCAAATCGATCGTCCATTCATGGCCGTGTGAGATCAAGACATCTAGCCCACTTCTTTTACTTCGCATCTTTCTGCCTCGGGCCTCCTCTGTCCCTTCCCTTGCACCCTTTGTTTCTGTTTGCCTGCCTTATTTTTTGTCGCATCGCGACTATTGCCCTTGACGTCATACCTCAACTTGGCTCACAACTCTCCACCATGCCGGGCTTCGCAGAGTCTTTCTGGTCGACAGACTATGCCGCCGGTAAGTTAGGCTGAGCCGAATGCGCCACCGCGATTGACGATATTGCTCGTCGCCCCTTCCCCAAGCCGCAGTCGCTGACGCCTCACCAGGCCTCGGGGTCCTGTTTGGCAAGCTGCAGCAGGGCGTCCTCGAGAACCGGCAGATATTGACCATCGCCCGCATGCGAGCCGAAGCCGAAGATCTCTACGGCACCAGGCTTAGCGACATTGCGCCAGCTTCCGACCGAATCCAAGGCGGCTTCGCTAGAGATGATGGTGCCACCGTCCGCAAGGTACATGAAGAGATCCAGCCTTCACGATATTTCGGGGGAAAAAGAAATCCTTTTGCTAATGCTCTTACCACAAGGCCTACGACGGCGTCCGAATCGAGATGGAAGATGCGGCCCGAAGCCACAAGAAAATTGCTCAGAGCATCCGTGACCTCGTCGTGAACCCCTTCACTCGCTGGTGCGACGCCCACGAATCTCGCATTCAAGATTCCCAAGACGATCTGCAGACGCGCATCAAGGCACACGACCGTCAGGCTGAGCTGGCCAAGAAGCTGCGGAGCAACTACTTTAACAAGTGTCGTCTCGTCGAAGATATCGAGGAGGAGAACAAACTCGCCTTCCAAGATCCCGAAACGAGCCCTAATGCTGTCACGGCCAGCAACATCCCCGAGATCAAAGTTTCCGAGAACAAGGAGCCCGAGATTCCCGAAGAAGATGATGAGCCCATTGAAATTGGCGATGAAGTCTATCAACCTGAACAGATGAAGAAGATTCTCGCTCACATGCTGAACACGATCCCGCTGGGCGAGCACAAGGTGCCAATTATGGGAACCTACCAAAACACATCGCCCGGCACCGACATTGTCGAATATCTTCAGCGCAACATGGGTACCACCAGCATCAGCTACGCCGAGAGGATTGGCCAGGATCTGATCTCTAACGGGTTTCTGCGACTAATTGGCAACGTCGGCAACAGCTTCGCCAACAGTTCCAAGATGATGTATCAGTGGAAGACCAAGGCTTTCCAGATGGCGGGTGTACCGGAGAACAAGAAGACGCTTGGGAGGACATTTTCCATGCCAGGTTCCGACGGCGGCTCCGATTCTCCCGTTGTAGGTACCGTCAGCGAATATCTCGCCAACTGGAACGTTCTCAACAACGCGCATCCCAATGAAACGCCGGCTGACCGCCTGCGCCGCGAGGCCCGCGAGGCTGACGACAAGTACAAGGCGGCCGTGCGCAAGCTCGACGAGCTTCGATGCGACCTCGAGGAGAATATTTTCCTTCACCTCCGTTTCCTCGAGCGTTGCGAGCTAGACAGGCTCAAGGCTGTCAAGACTGTCGTTTTGGACTTTTCAGGCACCATCAGCAACGTCATCCCGACGCTTCAGTCGGCCGTCGACAACATGATGCTGTTCCAGGAGACGGTACAACCTGCCAGCGATCTGCGCTACCTCTTGGAGAACTATCGCACTGGCGGCTTCCACCCCAAGGTTGTTGTGTACGAGAATTACTACAACAAGGTCGACGAGCAGACCTTTGGCGTGGATCTCGAGGCTAGAGCTAAGGCGGATAAGAAGCGCGTCCCCATTGTCGTCACAACGCTCCTCACCTATCTCGACAACCAATACCCTGAACTAGAAGGCGACAAAACCAGGCGGGATGTCTGGCTAGTGGACGTTCCGCTGACGCACACACATAAGCTCCGCTCCAGAATAAACGACGGCAAGCCGCTTTCGCCAGAAATTCTCAGCGAGTTTGACATACCGACCGTGGCCAGCTTGCTCAAGCTGTACCTCCTCGAACTTCCCGGTAAGTAGTTCGGGATGCGCTTTTGGATTACTCTTGCTGATATTTACAAGATTCCCTCGTCTCCGCTCACATGTATGAGATCGTCCGCCAGGTTTACACAGCACAGTCCGCACAATCCGCAGAAACGTCAGAAGCCTCGAGGATATCTATTCTTCAGCAGACACTCGCCCAGCTTCGTCTCACTAACATTGCCACCCTCGACGCCTGCATGAACCACTTCACCCGCCTCATCGACCTTACCTCGGCTGACGAGGAGTATGTAAACGCCCTCGCCACAACGCTCGCCCCCTGCATCCTCCGCCCGCGCACCGAAACCTCCCTCACAATGGAGGAGAAGCACGCCTACCGCCTCATCCGCGACCTTTTCCAGTACAAGGAACCCATCTTTACGGAGCTCAAGCGTATGTCCGCCGGTAACTCACTCAACGCTGGTGGAGGCAGCATTGGTGCCGGCGGCGGTGGCAACCGCCCTCGCGCGATCAGTACCGACGAGAGCAATCGCCGCGCCAACATGGAGGAGCGGAATAGGCTCCTGCTCGAGAAGGCTTCGGGTGGCCGCAGCCGCGCCACGTCGCCCGCTCCTGGCCCTCGCACAGGTCACCGCCGCGACCGTTCGGTTGGAGGCCCGGAGACCCGATTCCCTATCCAGACGAGCCCGACGTCGGCGTCGGACCGCCACCGCCAATCTCTCGGCAGCATCGCCAGCGCCACAGCCAACAGCTCTGCTGCCGTCGCCGCGGCGACCGCCAAGCGGGCCTCGCTCGAGGTGCCCGAACCCAACGGCGACGTGCCCCCTAGCCCGAGCCCGGCCGAGCACACGCCGCGCGGCCGCACGCAGGAGCGCCAGTCGATGCCGGCCAACGGTGCGCCCGTCGGCGCCGTCGAGTCGATGCTCTCCAAGATTGAAGGCCTCAGCGACTCACCCATTGAGAAGCGCAACAGCCTCGGCCGCACGGGAGCCCGCTTCGCAGGCGGTCGGCGCGTCACGGCTTCGTCAGGCGCGGGCAATGCCGAGGTCATCGCCCCCAGGGGCGTCACGCTCGAGGACAAGCCCATGGACAACTGAGCACGACACATGTCCCCCTGTGCACCTTGTTCTGAAAAATCAAGAAGCACCATGGGAGTAGTAGGCCGTCGGTCGAGAGGCGGCGCGCATGACGAATCCGCCCTCGCCTGGACTGTTGTCCCGATATGATTCCACGTATAGAAGGAGAGGCAGAGGTCAAGATAAGGGAAGAGAGGAGTTGTAACTAGTAGCACGCCGTGAATGTTTTCAGGTTTTTTTTTTTTTTTTTTACTCTTCTTTTTCTTCCCCCAGCCCAATGCGCCGAAACGAGACGAGTGATATGACTGGCGGGGTTCTGCTCTCGTATGGCAGGCTCTCCTATGGGGGGGGGAGGGGTTAGGCGTCCTCTCTTGTCTGAAATCTGATCTTATTCTCAAACTCGTCTGGTTTCTGTGATTTTGACCTGTTGTCGATGACGTGTCACGGGAGAGGAACAATCACTGGTGCTCTACGAAAGAGCCCCAAAGAAGAAAGAACGCGTCAATCATTTGTTTTCATGACCGGACAGACGTCTTTGTCGTGAGCCTGGCTGCCTCCATTCTTCTACGTGGGTGCCGGATGTCACGACCTTTCCCCCGTCTGCGCCTCGGCGTCGTCCGTTATGACAACCGGTGCCTTCTTCTTTTTCTTCTTCTTGGCCACCACGACCGCCGGCTCGCCGTTTCCGTCGACTGCCCCCGTCGCCGCGTCTCCTTCGATCAGCGTCTCTCCCCCCTCGACCTTCTTCTTCTTCTTGGTCGTCTTCTTGACGGCTGTGCCGTCCCCAGCCGCGGCGCTGCTCTTCTTCTTGACCTTGCGCTTGACGACGGTGCCCTCGGCATCGACGCCCTGCGCGACCGAGATGCGCTCGTTGGCGCGCTGCATCTCGAGCCGCAGCCTCTCGACCTCCTTCACGGCCTGCGCCATCTCGGCCTCCTCGCGCTGCTGTATCTCGTAGTCGTACGGGTTCGCCTGGGCACCGGCGCCGGCGCCCCCGGCCCTGGCGGCGTCATTGTCACCTTCGAGACTAAAGGTGCCAATGTGCGACGAGTCGACGTGCAGGAGGCCCTGACGGAGCTTCTTGGCGCGGCTGCGCGTGAAGCTGTCCGAGTTGTTCTCCGACTCGTAGGCGCGGGGCGTCGAGAGGCCACTCGTGGCCCCTGCCGCCGTGCCTGCGAGCGTCTCGTCTGCGGCGACGACGACGCGCTGGCGGGGCCGCGGCGGTGGCCTTTGCTGGAGAAGGTGATGCTGCTGCTGAGAGGAAGAGGACGTCGGCGCAGAGGTGCCGAGCTTGTCGAGGTCCAGTTGCATGATGGGAATCGAGTCAATATCGAGGTCCGGGCCGTTTTCCCTCTGAAGAATGTTGTGAATGGGTGTCGAGGCGCCACCGGAACCGGAGCCGGAGCCGGAGCCAAGGCCGCCAATGTAGAAGGGGTCGTCGCGGTTGCGCTCCTGGCGCTCAACCTTGCGGCGAGCGATGATGTCAGCGTCAAGGTACGTGTCTTCTGTCGGCTGCTGGTATGACGACACGTTCTCCTCGGTCGCGACATCTGCGATTCTGTTGATAGCCGGCTCCGAAGAGGAGACGCTTGTTGGTGCAGGGCGTTGGTGGTAGTAGGCCTCAAAGTCGTCCGCCTCTTCGGTGCTGGCCGGCAAAAAGTCTGCTCTCGCCAGCAAAGCATTGAGATTTGAGTGAATGGGCTCGTCGAGATCGAGACCTTCGGGGATGGGGACATTCCGCTGCGCACCTGGCGCGACAGAGTTGAGCTCCCAACCCTGGAAGAGCGAAGGGATCGCTTGGGTAAGAAGGAGCGGGGGGTCTTGCTCGGCTTCCTCTGTTGATATGTCGTGCCCTGACGCAGCCTCCGCCGTGAGCTTGAGGAGCTCGATAAACTCGACGGCCCGCTCCTGCACCTCGAGGCTTGGGTGCAGGGCCAGAGGCTCGAGGATGTTGATGACGCGGGCCATGAGCAGTGTTATCCTGGACTTCCACTCTGGCGTCCACAGTTGTCTGTCGTTGCTTGCGATGAAGGCGAAGACCTTGGCGACAGCCTGCAGGCAGGTGATGAGTATCTCGGGAATGTTGGTCCGCGGGATTGTTTGTAAGAGTGTCGTCAGGGAGTCGTCTGTGGAAGAGAGCATGATGGGGTACTCTCCGACAATCCAAGCAATCGACTTGATGGACGCCGATGTGATGAAGTGGCCCGGCGGCGTATCGGCGTTGAGCTGCGTCAGGATGAGGTCCGCCGCCATGACGACGGATCGCCTCATGGCCATGACCTTGACAGAGACATTGCGCAGCTCGTCGCCAATCTTTTCAGAAATGTCGCCCGACGTCGAGCTTCCGTACGACGAGGCAGATTCGAGCTCTGTACCCACAGGCCTCGGCGCCGGCGCCATGCGAACAAGCTGTGTCAAGACATCAATGTACCAGTCAAAGTCGACCAGGTTCGCATAGTTGTTCTGGGCACACATGTCGAGGATCCTTCCAATGACATCGATGCGGTAGTCGTCCGGCAGTGGCGGCGCCTGGCCCTTCTCCTTTGCGTTGGGGTTGATGACCTCAGCCTCTTCCTCCGAGTCGGGTGCCGAGTCGGGCCCCAGGGGGGCACCGGCGTTCTGTCGGTTCTTTGGCGGTGTAGACGATCGCAGTTGCTTCATGAGGCGGCTCACGACAGAGACGAGGTTGTCTCCACTGACCATACCCTTGACGAGGTCGAGGGCCTTTATACGGATGGTAATGTCAGGACTATCGATGCACTCGAGGATGACGTCCTCCTGTTGTGCGACGAGGAAGGGATGGGTCAAGACAATCTTGTTGAAGGCCAGGAGAGCGACGTATTTGACTGTCTTTGGGTTAGCCCCCGCAAACAAAACAAGCTCAGGTCAAAGAAGAAAACGCACGGTTCGGATCACCATCGACCATGATCATGCCCCTGAGCTTGTTCACACAGAGGGTGGCGATTTCTTCGCTGCCGTCGTCTGCGCTTCCCAGGATGCCGCCCTGGATGATGCCGTTGATGCACTCGTAGAGAAGAGACATGGCGGGGGTCGTGCGGATGAGATCGGTCAGCGGGGGCAGCAGCTTGCGGACGAGCCGCGGCTCGAGCGGCGTCAGGGTGGCAAACAGCTTGATCAGCTTGATGGCCATCCAGTTGTTGCCGCCCTCGACGAGCAGCTCGAACAGCCTCGGCGCCAGGGGCAAGAAGTCGTGGGGTCTCCGCCAGCCCAGCTCGCAGACGACATTGACAATGGCAGCCGTGACGCTGGGGTCCTCGTCCTTGTTCATGAGGCGCTCCTTGATCTTGGGCCAGGCGGCCCTCAGGGTCTCGGGGTAGACGAGGGCCAATCGGTACAGGGTGACGATGACCTTCTTGCGGATGTTGGGGTGCGAGTGGCTGAGGCGCGGCAGCAGGTCGGAGAGGGTGGAGAGGGCGAGGGAGGGCGTGATGATGTGTGGCAGCGTGGCCATGGGCAGCGTGATGGTTGTCGCATGCGGCGAGGCTAGGTCCTGGATATGGTTCGTCAGTGGACTGTCCAAGGCAACAGGGTCGGCGGTGTCTCTCTGTCACGGCGGCGCCTCTCTGTCACGGCGGCGTCTCTCTGTCACGGCGGCGTCACTCTGCCGCGGGCGGCGTGTTTTGGTCATACCTTCTTCAGGAGATTCGTAGCCAGCATAAGAACCTCCGTGTCGGGGCGGAAGCTCTGCACAGCGGCCAGGTAGCCGACACGCTTCTGGTGGTACTTGGGCGAGGACATGACCTCGAGGACGTGGAACGAGGCCCAGGACATGTCATGGCCGACCATTTCGAGGTACACGAGCTTCATGAGGGCCGTGGCCTTGAGGTCTGCCCGCTGCGCATCAGCACTGGTTCCCTTGGTGCCATGGAATATTCGCTGTGTTGCCGTTGTGAGAGGCCTAGGGAGGGGGGGGGGGGGACTCACCCATGTCCTGGCTGCGAACCTCGGCGCGACATTCTTTCAGGCTGTTCTGGATGTATTCGCGCTCGTTGCCCTTGTGGTTTCGTAGGCCTCGAATGAGGTCGTAAAGGGATTTTTCGAACCTGTGGCCGTGGTCAGTCGAAGAAGGTTGGTGCGCCTGCCTGACGCAGCGCAGGGCATGGGGTTGAGCGGCTCATACATGTTTGCGGGCGGGCGAGCCCACGCGGGGCCAAGCAGGGAAACGAGGGGATCGTCAGGGCGGGCAGGTGGATGGGACGAGTCTGGTCTAGGCGTTGGGAGGGAGAGTCGTCGGAGGGGCTGTCAACATGGTGGGAGCTCCGTGTCGCGCCCGAGCCGGAGGGGAAAGTCTGCGCGCGTGACGGCGATGCGGAAGTAAAAGGTGCCTCGGGAGAGAAGAGGGTGGTTGCTGGAAGTCAGTCAGTCAGTCGGTGGTCGGGCTGGCTGAGGCAGAATGCAATGCCGTGCCTGTGCCATGCCACGCGTGGATCCTCCCCCACCATGACCATGACCGCCGGCTGCTACTGCTACAGCCACGGCCACGGCCACGGCCACTGCCACGGCCACAGCCATGACGAACGTGCTTGACTGTGCGGCGGCAGCTCTTGCAGCACCTTGTCGCACCGTGCGGCACCTGCCCGGCCCGAGCCGGTCTACTGGACAGTACAGTCGAATGCGATATGGCAGCATCATGCATCGCATCCAGTCTGCTACCCTCCCTGTCCACCACCTCTCTCCAACGACGCCTCCCAGGACGGCCATTGACGGCGCGCTGTGACCCGACCTGACGACCATGGTCTCGAAGAACACCTGAACACCCGGACAGCTCTCTCTCTCTCCCTCCCTCTCTCGCCCTCCCACCGTCCAACATTGTCACCACCCACGACACACCATGTCACGCTCCGCCCTCCGCCTCCTGACGCCCCTCTCCCGACCTCTCGCGTCCTCCTCCTCCACCTCCTTCTCTTCTTCTTCTTCCTCCTCTCTCCTCGTGCAGCAGCGCACAGCAACAGCAGCGTCAAGCCGGCCCTTCTTCTCCCTGCCGAACCTCCCCTCGTCCCCGCCGCAGACCCTCACAGCGACCCGCACCCTCCCCTACCCGCCGAAGGCCCTGTACGCCCTCGTCGCCGACATAGACGCTTACGCCTCCTTCGTCCCCTACTGCTCAGCGTCGCGCGTGACCGCCCGCGACCCCAGCCCGCCCCACCCCCCGACCGAGGCCGACCTGCGCGTCGGCTGGGGCGGCTTCGAGGAGACCTTCACCAGCCGCCTGCGCTGCCGCCCCGACCGCTCCGTCGAGGCCATCAGCGGCGCCGACCTCGAGCCACCCGCCCGGGGCCCTTCCTCCTCCTCCTCGTCCTCATCCTCCTCCTCCTCTAGAGGCAGCAGCGGCAGCAGCAGCGGCGCCGGCGCCGTCTTCACCTCGCTCGTCACGCGCTGGGAGCTGCGGCCCCTGCGTGAGGACGCACACGACCCCGCCACCCAGGTCGACCTCGTCATCCGCTTCCAGTTCGCCAATCCCCTCTACGCCGCCGTCAGCGCCGCCGTCTCGGACAAGGTCGCCGGCATCATGATCGAGGCCTTTGAGAAGCGCGCGAGGCGCATCCTCGGCCAGCCGAAGAAGCTGTGATTTGTGCGCCTCCCTTGTGCCCTTACCCACCATGAGCAACGTCGATCGAGTGAAAGAGGCGGAGAGGAAGACAGAAACCAGCACCAAAACACATCAGAATACGGCAGAGCACAGCAGACGATAGAGTAGAACAGAGACCCACGCGGAACTTATGTAGCAACAGCCATAGATAGACCAGTGTATAGTACCCTCTTCAACCAAACATGTGAACCGAGGACCATGCGAGTAGGTCGCGTGCCTCGCCAAAAGACGACGCCAAAGGACTTTGAAGAAGAAAACCCCAGCAGAATTGACAATGCATCAAATCACAACTTCACACTTGTACTATTCCGTTCCTGTCCCACCTGTGTACACCCCAAGTCTCCGATCCTTGCGCAATCTCAAAACAGCCAGCCAGCTCCGACGTATCCTGGTGAATGTATCTGGCTGGCGAGAAAGGAACAAGGGCGCCGCTTTTCCAACCTCTCCCACCCCCTAACCCCTTCCATCCGTCATACATCATGCCTCAGCATCCAGGTGCTTCAGACTGTGTAGAAAGTGATCCCCCGCCATAATGCGTTCCCGAAGAGTGGCTTAAATGCAGGAGGAGTCTTGAATGGCAAACGCAGCAAGGTATCATATGTGGCAAATAGCGCCCGCGCCTGACAAAGCAAAAAGGAAATCTGACCACTGCTGCTGACAGACCGTCCGAGAGGAGATGGATAGTCTGGTCTTGTGCAGCGGCATGCCGTCAAAATCAGAACCGGTCGAGTCCGCATCTCACTTCCTCGACGACCTGGTTGTTGTCAGTACTTCCTTTTCTCATCCCCATAATGTAGTTGGGCGCGGGAATACTGACTTCTTCTTCGATGGCTTTCCTGCGACCCAGCTTGCAAATCCAGAACCGGCGGTCTTGGACTTCCTCTTTGGCGGCTCGGCAGTGACGACGTCAACGCCTGGCGGGGCCCCACGACCCGGCCGCTCGCCAGGACGGTGCATGTGAGGAGGTGGCGGTACGTGGTGGCCACCACCCCCGGGCCTGGCCCCGGCAGGCATCATGCCGGGGGGCATCTGCATTGGGCGCTGTCCGTGTGCCGCCATGTGCGCCAGGCGCGCACGTAGTTCTTCTCGAGGATCTCGGCCACCACCCGGTCGCATCTGCACACCAGGGAATCCGGGCGGCATGCCGTGTCGCTGCGCGTGCATCTGCGCATGCATCTGCGCCGACTTGCTCTCGGGCCACATGCGCATCTCGATCGTCCAGTCCGGCTCGAGCACCTTGTCCCAGACCTGGGGCAAGATAATGTCGCCGTTAGGTCCGATCAGGTCATAGTGGCCGTCTTGCACCTGCTGTCCGATGACATCGACGTGCTGGAAGGCTTGCTTGATCAAGTCTTGCATATCCTAAACGAACAGTCAGTCGACCAGCCCAAGTGCGCCATCTTGGATTCCACATACCTCCCACTTTGCACAAAGGTGGAACGGGAAGCTGAATTTCCTTCCCACTGCATCCTTGAACTTGATCGGCGCCTTGTCTTTCGTCTTCTTGGCGTCTTCCTCAAACTTGGCTTTGGCCTCCTCGGTGAGCTTCTTCTTCATGGCCTCCTCTTCCTTCTTCTTCTCGGCAGCGTCCGCCGCAGCCTTCTCTGCTGCCTTGGTCTCAGCTTCGAGCTTGGCCCGCGCTTCAGCCTCGGCTTTGGCTTTGGTTTCCTCCTCCCACCTCTTCTTCGCTGCGGCGTCTTCCGCGGCCTTCTTGTCTGCAGCGAGTTTGGCCTCTGCTTCAGCTTTGAGCTGGGCCTCAAATTTTGCCCGCGCAGCGGCCTCGGCTGCCGCACGCGCGTCCTCTTCCCGCTTCTTCTGCTCGGCAGCCGCCTTCATTTCTGCCTCGTACTTTTCCTTGGCCTCCCGTTGGATTCTGGCCATGGTTTCGGCGTGGAGTTTGGCTTGTTCGGCCTCGTGTTTCCGCTCGGCTTCCATCTTCTCGCGTGCGGCTCGCTCCGCCTCGGCCTTGGCGAGCTCGAACTCCTTCTTCGCCTCCTCGGTGGCTTTCCTGCGAGCGTCTTCCCGAATCTTCAGCTGCTCTTCGGTGTCTCTTCGAATCTTGGCCTCAAACTCGCGCCGCTTCTCCTCCTCGTCCTTTTTTGCCTGGAGGGCCTGGAAAGCCTTGAGCTGCTCCTGCATCTTCTCCTTCTCTGGGTCGGGCTTGGGTGGTTCGGGCGCCGCTGGGGTTTTTGGACGGGGAGCAGGCGCCTCGGTTGCTGGAGGAGGGGGTGGCGAATACATGTATTGCTGCATATGAGGCGGGATCTGTTGCTGGTAGCCACCGTGACCACCATAGTAGCCTCCGTGTTGATAAGGCATCATCTCGTGATATGGGTGCCTAGGCCCGCCCTCAAAATAGCTCTGGCCACTGCCGTTCGACATGGGCGAAAAGGGGTTTTGCTGGAAATTGCCGAAGGGCACCATGCTCTGTTGAGGACCGCCATAGGGACTCGGCATGTATCCGCCCACATGGCTCTGGGGGTATCCGCCGGGGGGCGCAGGTTGTTGATGGCCGCCACGTCCGCCGAAGTAAGGGTTATGGCCGCCGGCAGGGCCCGGAGGGCCGTAGGGACCACCGCGGGCGCCATACGGCGACCCGTAGTCCTCTGCGGAATCCAGACTGTCGGGAGGAGCAGGCCTGTAATGGCCCGGAGCTGAGGGTCGGTGGGGCAAAACGTGCCGCCGCGGGGCAGCGTGGTGAGACCGAGAACGAGAACGAGACCTCGAGCGCGAATGGTGATAAGGTCGAGCGCTAGTCGACGCGGAGTCTTCAGGGTCGATCTCGCCGTGGAATTCTTCACCCCAATCACCGCCGGAACTGTAGTCTTGACTCTGGTGGGAAGACGAGTCTTCTCCCTCGCTGAAAGAATTTGATCGGGACGTAGGGTGTCCTTGCTCGATTACGATGGTAGTGTGCCGTCGTCTTCGTAATAGTTAGCAAAGAGTGCCAACAGCCGTGAATGCGTTGTCTATTGAGACTTACGACATTGGGGCTGGACTCTTGTAAGATGCTTTTGGCCCACGACGATCAATAGAAAGCCGGAGCAGAGATGTGTCGAGAGGGCGGCAACGTTGTCGCAAGGTATGTGGTCCGAGGGCTGTGTGTGCAGGGTGTTTTGTTGTAAGTTGGGAGCCTTTGGTATTCCAGAGGATCGATGCGAACGTTCGTCTTGTTGTGGGAGTCGGTATCGGCTTTTTGGTGCAACGTCCAGAAGTGAGGGGCAGCGGAAATGAGAATCTTGTGCGGGTTGCGCGGGCGCAGGCTGGAGAGAAGGATGATAGATCGCGGGTTGCGGCGGGCACAGATCGGAGACGGGGGGTTCCCTGTTTTGTGGTGCCAGTCCTGAGCGGCTGCGTAGTTGGGCGCAAAGGCCCTGGGGCAATTGGGTATCGGACCTGCGGTGAGGGATGGACCAAGGGTGGATATGGATGGAGGCTTAGAAGGCCCAGCTCAAGGGTTGCACGCTGTGGGTCGTCAAAGGGTGGTAAGGTAAGGTAGGCGCGCTGGATGTAACAAGGCGGGAAAACGGCCCAAATGACGGTTCTCGGTAGTCTGGCGAGGAGGCGGTGATGATGTGCAGGTTGTTGTGAGCGTGCACGTTGGGGCGAGGTGGGATGAGGCGAGGCGAAGAGGGGGAAAGGGGAACGAGACGCTTTGGTCAGACGACGCAGTTCTATGGCCAACAAGGTACATGTAAGAACAAGCTGGCGGCAAGTAGCCTGCTAGGAACAGTTTGGTCAGTGTGAGGGTTCCTGTGAAGAAGCATGCAAAATCGATTGGGAGGTAGCGGTCAAATAGTGCAGTCTGCATTCCATTGCAATGTGATGCAGGCGGCCGGTGTCATGCTAAAGGCGGGGACGGGGGGGGGGGGGGGGGATTTGCTCGAAGGGCTTGAAGGGTTGACGGGCGTCTGTGAATGAGACCCCTCAGCTGCGTCGTGACCCCCCCTGTTACCGCAGCGTTCCTTTGCCCCTCTGCCCCGCCGGCTTGGCCTCTTTTCCCTGCCGGCTTTTAAGTGTCCAGGCTTTGCAGAGCCCACTTGGGTCCAGATTCGCCAGGGCTGATCAGCATGCTGGGCATCGGCGCATGCTACAGGCCGTGACAGGGAGCCCGGCATGTGTCGCAATGCGATGCTGCAACACACAGAGACAACATGGAGAAACACATCTAAAGCAGGCACGTACCAGGTGTTGTTGGCGTCGATCCAACGAGGTAGACGGCCTGGGTGTTTAGGTTTCCCTAGGGTCGTCGTGTTTCTTTGTTGAGGGGGGGTCTTGCGTTGCGGGACGGCCCTGTCCTCGCCTTTGACGTGGAGAACGTTTGGCTACCGCCTGTTCGTTCCCTTTTGTGTTCGCAAACGGTTGCCGCCGTTGCACGAGGCGAATGTTGGGTGTGTCGATCCAAGACGAGCCGAACCGCAAAGGACGCGGGCCGTAAGCCGAAGTCGTCCGTCGTCTGGCCTTGGCTTGCTCGACGCAACGACGAGGAGGAAATTGGGAGGACGTCGTTGTCTTATGTCTCAAGGCGGTTTGGGGGGCTGCGCAGGTCGCAGGGAGGGAGGGAGGATTACCTGAGGCGGCACAGCTTTGCTTTTGGGGCGGATCACCTGCAGCTCAGGTGGTGGTGTGCGCGTGGTGTGGGAGAGGGGAGTGCCAGGCGACGGGCGATGGGCGATAAGCGGAAGATGTTGACTGTGCACACCAAAGCGGTAAAGCCAAACAAGGTTCTCTCGAGGCACCTGTCCTTGACAATGGTGTTGTTGCTACCGTTGCCGTGGTGTTAGTGGTGAACGGGTGCGACTGCGATTGGAGAGGGGCTCGCACTTGTCCAGTCCGAAAGGGGCAAGGGGGGAGGGGGAGGGGCAAGCTGCGAGAGGGAGCCTTAGGATTCAGGTGAGGTAAGGTGAGGTGAGGTCAGAGCAATGGGTTGGGGGAAGGAGGGGTCGAGGCCACGCCTTCTGGTGAGTACCTTAAATCCAATGAAGTTGTGCTGCTGCAAAGACAGCTACGCAGCCTGTTGGTCCTGGTCTTGCAGTCTCTCTTCCGAGGCCTGGATCCTCTTTTCTGATACCGACGTCAGGAACGGGAAAAGGCTGCGCCTGTGCTGCCTGCTGAGCGGGCCCTGTGATGCAGACGATGGCGAGGAGAAGGGAGGGGGGGGGGGCGAGGGAATGTGCGTTTCCTGGGTTCCTGGTGTGGCCAATTGCACGTGGTAAAGGTCTCTCTCCCTTTCACTGCTGGAGAAGCTGCCGCAGATCAAGTCGGTAATATATGTATTCGGTGATTCGATGATTTTCCACTGTGCCTTTGCATGTACCACATAATTTTTCGGATTCACGTCCGATTGCTCAAGCTGTCGAGGATGAGGTGGCCCAAGAGATGAGATGGTCAAGAGCCTGTCCCGGAAGGCAGAAAGTTTCACGAGATGACCCGCCAAATCCGAGTCGGCAACTTGGATGGAGTGTGCTTGTCGTGCTCCTGACGACGAAGAGTATGAATGCTGCAACTGGTTGGCAACTTTTAGTCCTAGAGCATGGGTCACGCCGCGTGTAAGTGCTGTCGTGTTCGATGCTCCAGAGGGTCAGCTGGCGACATGATTGTCCAGCTTTTATAGAGAGGTTCCGACGACTCGCCAGCTCTCCAGACATCTTTCAACCGGGTCATCCCAGAACAATTCACTCAACATCAAACGAGAACTGGTAAAGTCACGAGGAAGTCCAAGGCTTCCAACGTTGGCGAGCCAGCACAGCGTATCATCGTGAGTTGGCCGCGTCTTCGTGTCGGGTTTGACTCACGGCCAGCGCATCCGCCGGTGGGCCTCGCTCAACCCTTTCGCTGGGCGAACAGCCTAGAAGCGAACAGATCCACTAGGCAGCATACATCGCAGGCGTCATTGGACCTCTCAGACATACCAGGAGAGTTGTCTGACAGTGGCATTGACAAGCGCTGCCCCATCAGTCGCGGTGAAACCCAATCGGGAGCCCTAATGGCCCTGATGCCTGCCTGAAGGAATCGTCTCTGCCCAATTCGCGTTCTCTCTCATCATCGGCCACGTAAAGCTACGCCAATGACCATCTCTGCCTATCGCCGGCACTGCTGCCGGACCTCTCCACCCTCTCGATCTCATGCGCCATGTTGCGTCTGGTTGTGTTGTGTTGGGCGCCACATCTTTGGCTTCCGGACCATCCACAGAAGACGGCAACTATCTTTGATAGGTATTCCGAGGATCCGGCTCACATCACAAGTTGATCCGAGCAGAGCTATTATTCTTCCGATACAATTACGGCATCCACCACTAAGGTGCCAAGGTCGTACAAGCACATGAGATCCAGTCATATCAAGTGCTTTTGCATTGTGTCGGTACATCTCCTAACCGACCACATCACACAAACACTCGGGGATATATACGCTCCACCATACTATGGATGGGCATCATCATCGGACCACATCCGCCGATTCCTTGCTCAGAAGGTCCCGCGCTGCCGCGACTTCGGATTCGCTGTATCCTTGCCATGACTTCTCGCCAGCATCCTTTCGACGCACAATCTCCGATAGCTTCTTTGTTGCCAGCTCTCTCAACTTGTGAACTGTAGCTTCGTCGGGAGGGGACCAGTCATCCGCATCGGGCTGTTTTGCTGACTTGGAATCATCTTTCAAAAGCTTGTCGGTAACCTATGTGTCTCGTCAGAAGAAGCGCCACATTCAAACGCCAAAACCACGTACCAGCTTCAGGCCATAGTAGCCGCGTAGGTAATCATCGCAGAGCTCAATACTCCTGGAGAATCTCTTGAGCGACTCCGTCAACCGCTTCAACTGAGGGCCATCGGAAGCTGTGGCGGCCATGTAGAGGACCTCGCCCAAACGAGCATGCATCTGAAAAAAAGTCAGTACTCGAATGATACCCCGCTTAGTTGAGGCAGCTTACATTCCAAGCGTTCGGGGAGAGCAGCAGCACCTCCTCCAGGGCGAAGATGGATTGTGAGTACAGCCCCTGAGAGAGGTAGATATCAGCGAGCTCCGCCCACGCCTCAGCATCGGTAGGAGAGTAATCAAGTAGCGCATTCAGCGCATCGATGGCCTCAGAGGTCCTGCCGAGAGACCTTAGGAGCGCAACCTTGCGCTTAGCGACGGGCTGCTACGATGTTAGCTTCTGGCCCCAGCCACCCGAAGCGTCCCACTCACTATATTTGTGTTGTCGGGTCCCAAGATTGTGTCGTACTCCATCAGCAACTGTACAATCTCGCCCTGGTTGTCTGCCGCCGCCTCCTTAATAAGGCCCTGGAATGCCCTGACGCGCTCGTTGTCGATGCCAAACCGAGTGACCAGCCTCTCTAGACACTGATACGCCGACTCGGTGTCTCCGGTGCGGCAACATGCCAGGATGAGGTTCTCGTAGACGACCCAAATCTCGGGGGTCTCTGCAGCTGTGAAGAGGGCGAGGAGAGGATTCGAGGCGAAAGCCCTAGGGTTGTTCTTGAGGATCGTCGGGGCCTGCTGGGCGAGATGCAGCGCATCAGCGGGAGAGAGGTGGCCTTGCGGCCTGGTCAAGACTGGCGCCATTATTCAAGACTTCTGCCTCTTAGAGACGCGTGGGAATTTGAGGATCGGGTGTCGTGGAGTCCAGGTCGATGCGATGGCAACCCGCCTTACGTTGCAATCGGTACCTAGCAAGAGGCAAGCTGTCTGGTGGCGGTAGCTTCAATCTGATGCTCGCAGTCTAGGAGGCCCACGTTGGATTGGACCTGATACTACACCACGATGGTATCCACTTTAGAAACCACGATTGATTGGCCTTGGCTCGCGGGCCACGGACTTTCCTCTTGCCGATGGCAAGTCCCACCTTGGAGCCCGGACCACTTTCGATGGTGATCAAAATTGTTGGCCAAAAATTTCCCCTCGACCGCAAACCTTTCACTTCTTCCACCCAGCCTCGAGACATCGCGACTGGGCCACCTGCGCAGGAACAGCTGCGCTTTTCACCAATCCTGGTGATTGAGGCTACGACCAGTCATGGCGTCTTCGTTGACTCCCGCATCTGGCGCCTCGGCAGACGAGCCAGGCCTGGTCGAGAAGACGGCCGCCCTCGCGCTTGCCCAGCCAGATGCGCAGCCCAAGAGCCAGGATTCACCACCGGCTCACAGATCTCACGACCCGGAGAACAACCTGAAGCGGAGCGACCCGTTTCAGTTCGGCAGTCGTCTCTTCAACGAGGGGGACAACGTCTACGAGTTCAATGCATGGGACCATGTCGAGACTGACGATGCATACAAGGAGTATGCTGAAGAGCAGTACGAGATGCAGCGTCAGTCTCCAGTCTCTGACTTTGACAAGAGTGAGTCTCCTTTTTTTTTTTCCAATCACCCCAAAACAATCCCTGGTTTCATGATGATCCCACCAATTACGCATAGTTCACCTGAATCTTTGTGATGAGACTGCATATGTTATAGTCTTTCGCTCCCATCTGATGTTACAAACCTCTTGATTACTCTTTTCATCGAGCTGCTCTGTCTTGGACCTGAACTAACCAGACAACAGATAGGCTCAATGCCAACCCAGCTCGTATGTGGGATCTGTTCTACAAGAACAATACTGCCAATTTCTTCAAGAATCGCAAGTGGCTGCAGCAGGAATTTCCTATCCTTGGTGAAGTGACCAAGGAGGATGCCGGCCCTGCGGTGATTCTGGAAATTGGTGCCGGTGCCGGCAACACGGCGTTCCCCGTCTTGGCGAATAACAAGAACACCGCACTCAAGGTCCATGCTTGCGACTATTCCAAAAAGGCCGTCGATGTCATGCGGGGCCACGAGGAGTACGACACGAAGCACATGCAGGCTGATGTGTGGGATGTGACAAGCGACGAACTTCCCCCAGGCCTGGGCGAGGAGTCTGTCGACGTTGCCATTCTTGTTTTCATCTTTTCGGCGCTGAACCCCAATCAGTGGCAGAAGGCTGTTGAGAACGTCCACCGCCTGCTGAAGCCTGGTGGCCAGGTCTGCTTCCGAGACTATGGAAGAGGTGATCTCGCCCAGGTCAGGTTCAAGAAGGGTCGTTACCTGGACGAAAACTTCTACGTGCGGGGTGATGGGACACGTGTGTACTTTTTCGAGCTCGACGAGCTGAGGACCATCTGGAAGGGTGTTGTTGAGAAGGAAGGTGAAGCTGCCACAAAGGAGCTGTTCGAGATCGAGGATCTCGGTGTTGACAGGCGGATGCTCGTAAACCGCGCCCGCAAGTTGAGGATGTACCGCTGCTGGATGCAGGGTAAATTCAAGAAGATATGAGCTCATATCCAATACAAAAATCCGTAAAAGCATCGTACGCCCACGATTGCGCCTACAGTGTTCAGTACAGCAGGAGTTCTCTCAGCCTGTCCCTCTGGTCCTGGCCAAACCCTATAAGATCTAGATATTGGTCCAGTCCACCGTATTGGGTTGTTATATGTTCTGCAATCGCCTTGATCATGTTTGGGTCCGTACATCCCCAACTCTTTGAGAGGCCAATCTCTTGTATCTCCTTGAACCGCACGTCCGGGTCCGCATTGAGTGCCGCGTCCGTCAGCGCATAATCATGCTCAATGGCCGGGATCGGAACATCCAAGATCATGAGAACGAGTGCGACGATTAACCCGGTTCTGTCCTTCCCTTGCGTACAGTGGACAAGAGACGGGAGAGACTGCTGATCGAGAAACGTTCGAAGGACCTATCAGGGTGTCAATCAACAGTTTTATGTTATGTATGGAGACCAAGAACTACGGACCTGAACGGTCTCGCCATGGCAGTAGTCGAGGGTATCAAGCCCGAGCCCAACAAGGCCCCGCACTTGAAAGACTTCACGACCCATGATGGCCATACCCTTGACACGTTGACCGATTATGTGGTAGAATATGAGTTGGCTTTTATCGAGGCTGTGGGTTAGCTCCAGACATGTCTTCGTTTGGTCTCTGGTGGAGGGACACTAACAATAGATTCCACCACGACAGCTGCCATGCGAGATGCCGCTGCAGTCCTTTCCCCGCTAGACTGACATTAACGTAGTGCAGACCAGGAATCATGGCGCTCTGAGCTAGTTCATCATTTGTCTGGATGGCGGCTGGGAGACCAGGCTGGTGTAGTGGTTGACGCTTTTGCATCTGCCTCAGATGCTCGGTCCTGGTAGTCCTTAGCTGTGTGTGGGATCGAGATCGTCAGGACGGAACGAACTTGGAACGTAGATCCACGACCGTCTTGATACCAATGTCATCTTTCAAACGAGCCCTGTCCTCGGAGGAAGCCTCATCTAGCTGATCTCAGCATATACGGACATGCAGGAGAAGTCTCACTTTTAGGCTGTCTGTACCAGGTCGAGCTGAGCGAAAAAGCAGGCCCTCTCTGAGTCGTCTGGTGTTGGGCAGTCAGTCTTGTGCCACCATGCATTTCAGGGCCTAGTAGTACCTCGCGCCCAGGAAGTTATTGACTGTCGCACCCACATCGCGCAGGTTCACGATGGAAGTGATGGAAACAGAGGCTGACATGATTGAGAATGAATCACGATGCCGTCCACGTACAGAAAGGCGGTCCCCAGCGAATTGGTCAAGCAGGCCAGGTGAGTTCTTGGTGCCAGATGGAAAACAGCTTGAACAGGTCGTTGAATAGATCCAGTGCAGATATCTCCTACCGTCGCGACCTGGTGCATGGATTGGACGAATCTGCGTTTGTCCTCGGGCCCATCACTGGAGTCGGGCGATCACTCGCTTGTTGGCGGGCAAACCGATTTTACCCCCCCTGCGGCACAGTCTCCACGAGCCCTCAGCACGAAGAAGAATTGTAAGTTAAAGCGGGCCGGGCGGCTGATGTCATTAACACTCGCGGCGCCGAGGCCGGTGGGATTTACAGGGTCCTGCCAGGCTGGGCGGGCGGACCATACGTGAGCCGACCTGGACCCGGCTGCTGGTGTGTCTAGCTTGCCAAGATAGGCAGATCACAATCTTTTCGTCCGGTTGTGGACAATCATCTTTGCCGTTTGGGACGGTAGATCGGCTTGATGAGGTGGTTGGGTTCTCGATGCTTGTTGGACAGAAGCATCGTGCAGAGGAATGCTGCGCATCATGGGTTGCTTTGTGAGTGTGCCTCACCCAGATGCTTGCTCTGGGTACCGAACCGGAGGCACCGAAACCCATCGCACGACGTACCGTACCTCAAGATGACACGCCTACACGGATGGCGATGGCCCTTGTTCACCTGAAGGAAGGTGAGGTGCCTTAGGTGGGTGCCTACTGCCCAGTGACATCCCTTGAAGCCGGTGCCACAGCACAGCGTAGCAAGGGAATGGTCGCACCTGCCACCCCAAGGGACCAGAAGCCGCAGGTTCCAGCGTCGAAGGTACCCTCCCCCAACCCTCCCCGAATGCGCAGCACCTCCCCCCACCCATCCTCCAGCAGCCGCTAGGATGGCGCTAGGCACAGCTCTCTCCAGCGGGGGCGTCGCAAAGTGACGTCATGGTCATGTCTTGCAAGAGCGTCCCAGACAAACGAGGAGCAACAGGCCAGAGCAACCAGGCTCCGATTGCCCTGGCTTGTTGGGCTAGCAATGCGCCGTGACACTCGGTCGAGCCATGCCATCACCACTGTCTGCTGCTCGCCGCACCAGTGCGCTACCATTGAACGCAACCGATCTAGTCTCGTCATGCCCCTCGAACCAACTGTCAATGATATAACCTAGCCCTTTCCTCATTTTCCTCTGGGTTGTGTGGCACGTCCCCGAGGCCGCACCCCAAAATACCTAATCCCACCAGCTTGTTTGCACGCCCACCTTGGTTCCTCGGTTCCTCGCTACCTTGTCCAAATACGAACGCCCTACGCAAGTGTCTTCGCACGCAGTTCAGCTGCCCCGGTCGTCTGACTACCCGACTGCAGACCGCTGCGTCCTCATCTTACGACACGCATTCGTTGACTGTCTTGTCTACCTGATTGACCATCCAAGAGTGAGCTTGTGGAGTTCTGGGTGTATGCACTTCGCCCACTTTCAACATCTCAACATGTCGCGGTCCACTGTACAGGATGCCAGCATGGCTGAGACACAGTACCAAGTTGTGACCCCAGGTACGTAATTTACGTTTGTACGAGTCTTGGTGCCTATGCTTGGGTACGGTGGTCGCGAGCCGGGAGGTGGGAGGGGAGTCATGGGCCGAAGGCTCCGTTCATCGATCAAACAATCGGCCGAGCAGATAAACCCTTGACGAACCCTGCAAATGCAAAGAAGATCCCGACTACACCCCTACCCTACACATGCCTGACCTCACAGTGAGCTCAACTGACGACCAGCTTCCATAGCCGCTCTTGCTGGAACCATCAAGTACGCCAAACCGCAAGATCTTCCCAGCTTTCCCTCACACGGCTTGCGACAAGACGGCGCTGCAGCAGGTGCCGCAGCGTCATTAGGCTGGGCGAACCAGAAGCCCATCAACCCGTGGCGACCTGACAAGTCGTCATCCGCATCCGCCGCTGCCGTTCTAGCCAAGGACTACAAAATGGCGCCCCAGTGGGAACCAAACGCCAGCTCTGCTGGCGCCAAAGCCGCGCTCCTCGCAACGCAGTCCGCTGGCAAGTCGCAAAACTCATCCAGCACACCACGACCTTCGTCCACCGCAGGTTGGGGCAACTCGGCCGCCGCTCAGGCCACTCAGGCCGCGCTCAACCAACGGCACTCAAAGGCGCCTCAGTCACCTTCCAAGGCATCGTCTAATAGCAACCCCGCAGCAGCACAGGCGGCTGCCGCCATGAAGATGCACACGCCATCTAGTTCTATTTCATCCTCGCAAGCCGGCTGGGGCAATTCCGCTGCCACTCAAGCATTCAAGACCAGCCAATCTGTGCGAAAGCCTCTCACAACACCTAGCTCCGACCAAGCCAACACCAACGAGCGAAATGGTCTTGGATCGTTGTCGGCTGCCCAGAGCGCCATGCCTGCGAGACGGCGACCTCGAGCAGCCTCTACCCCCAACACTGACGCGCTCGAGGCCAAAGCAGCTGCCAGTGCTCTCAGTGCCGCATCGGCAGCCCATGGCCCGACAGTGCGCCCTCAGTCGTCCGTCGGCGCAGGTGGCGCATCTGCCGTGACGTCCCTGCCTCGCAGCATGTTCACGTCCAACCCGGCGTTCAGCAAGTCAGAGGATGAAAAGCGAGCCGATCTTCTTCACGCATCAGCGGTGGCCATGGCCAAGAAGATGTACACGCAGCATGAAAAAATGGCTACCCAGACTCGGAGTAACCAAGACGCCGAGTCTGACGTCGCAAGCACCGATGATCAACCCAGACCATACGTGAACCTTCAGGAGGCCGCTTACAAGATGGCGCAAGAGAGACTTGCGAAGCTGGAGGCTGAGCACGGTCGCAGCAGAGAGTACCAAGAGTACTATGGCAACAGCGGAAGCATTCCAGGCCGCCGCAACACTCTTCAGCGACGCTTCACATTGAAGCCCAAGCTACGAAGGCGTTCTTCAAGCGAGGGTGATGGTGATGATCGCCAGCAGTCAGAGCGCATTCGGCAGCAAATGTCCATTTTTTCAACAAACTTGTCGAAAGTTGACGAGCAGAAGCGATCCAAGGACCGGGAAATGCTCCTCGCAGCTGCACAGAGGAACGTCAAGGCGCGGCTGCAGGGTATGGACGACAAGGTATACGCTGATACGGGCAAGTCCCGGCCACCGAAGAAGCTGAGTGAATGGGAGCTCAAGGCGCACGAGGCGGCTCAACAGATGCACACCTCGCGCAACAAGAACCATGGCAAAGTCGACATGGGTGGCGGCATGTTTATGAGCCCCGAGGACGTCGACGCCATTGCCATGAAGAAGGTCCAGCCTGTGCTCGACGAGATCAACGAGAAGGCAGCCGTCGAGCGCGAGAAGCAGGAGGTGATCCGACTGGAGGCTGAAGCCAAGAAAAAGGACGAAGAAAAGGCCAAGGAGCGGGACAGAGAAATCAAGGCGATCAACAAACAGATCAGAGGTGAGTATCCCACACATTGCATCCGCGCGCCATGTGACCCATACTAATTGCCACGAAGATGATGAGAAGCGCGAGGAGAAGGAGCGTCGCCAGCACGAGAAGGCCGAGCAAAAAGCGCAGAAGGACGCCGAGCATGCCATCAAGGCCGAGGAGAAACGTCAAGCCAAGGAAGAAAAGCGCAAGTCAAAGCTCACACAGAAGCAAGCTGAGAACCCCAGCGCTGCCCACGATGCCACCAACGACACGGACAGCGACGAGAACGAGGACATGGCGGAGGTTCACCCGCAGCCCATGGTCGATACAGACACTGCGAACCACTCCAATGAGGCGCGCAGTCCCAAGGAAGCAGGGTCCCCGACGCACAAGGTCAAGTCGTGGCTCAAGTCACGATTTACGCGACCGCGCGGCAAGTCATCGGCTGATGTCGAGGGCCAGCCCAAGGGTTTTGTCGGTGGCGCGGCCCTCCACAGGGGTCTCAACGACAGTACGACCAGCCTCGACAACCGTGCCAACAGCATGCGCGACGTCGCACTGGCGGGTAAGGGACGTGGGCGATCGGAGACAGCCACAACGCGAGATTCGGAGCCCATCAGCGTCGTGAGCTCCGACGATGAAGGATTTAAGGACGCGCGCGATGATCTTGAGCGTACCATTACACCGCCGACAAAGATTCGGGACCCTAATGAGGAGGCGAACGGGAGTCCGACACGGGACTCGCGATTTCGGGAGGTTCTGTAATCGAACGATGCTATGAATTGGTGTTTTGCAGGTGTTTGCGGTGTTTTAGGGAGACTGGCTGACAAAGCAATGGAATGGCAATGTTTGTCTTGGGTAGACCTGAAGGAGGGTAGTTTGAACACGCCGTCTGTACAATGTGCATAAATTGCAAGTATTTCATCCGATCGCGATCGATCGGCAGTGTGGTGTTTGCCGCCCGGAGCTTGTCGAGGCTTCAGTGCTAGTGTTACGCTAGCGCTACGGCTAGGCCGGCTGCGTTAGACTTGAATCTCGTCAGTGGGATGATGTTGGGGGAAGTTGATGAAAGCCATGATGGCACGGCCCCTTGACATCATCGCCGGCAGGGACGGCACGTAGTAGCACATCATAGGAAGGCAAGAATCTGTATTGCGCAGGAACGCGAGGCACGACGTGTAGGTCACGACGAGATAGATGGGTCGTGCGGAACCTTTTTTGTGATAAAAGTATTGGTCATTATCAATTGTCTACTAAGGGATATTTTGTATGGAGGTATCATATGTTCCCAGAACTCTGGTGTCAACAAGCCAAACGCCCTCATCACGCCCCGCTTGTAAATTCGTCAATGCAAGAAACCCCTTGCAAAAAAAGAAAAAAAAAAGAAAGAGAACGCCACCTGGCTCATCAGATCGTCACGTCCTTTTTTTAAAAGTTGCTGCTCGGCCCTTGCGCCATGTACCGAGGGTACTGCTGGCCCTCGACGACGGGCGCGTCGGCCATCTCGAGGTTGTCGTCGTCGGCGCGGGGGCTCGTGCTGCCGGAGCCGCCAGGCTTCTGGAAGCGGCGGGCGTGCTGCTTGGTGCGGACGGCGGGCCAGAGGTCAATGGCGAAGGAGAAGACGTAGAAGCTGAAGACGAAGGCGACGACCCACTCGAGGACGGCGGCGACGTCGGGGTTGCCGGAGCGCATGGTGACGGCAAAGGCGATGGCGATGGCGGCCTCGACGAGGATGAAGGCGAGCTTGACCCAGAAGGAGATGCGCAGGACGCGGTGCTCGCGGTATTTGATGCCGAGGCGCTGGTACTCCCAGCAGATGAAGACGGCGGAGAGTAGGTAGCCGACGATGAAGAGGCCGAGGAAGACGCGGTGCAGGCTCGGGTGGCGGGCCGTGTCGAAGATGGCGAGGCAGATGAGGCCGACGGTGCCGACGAGGGCGAAGACGATGGTCAGCGCCTTGAGCACCTTTTCGCCCGTGCTCATGTTGGGCACGAGACGGCCGCGGTGGCGCAGCCAGAGGTCGGCGAGGAAGGACAGGTCGAGGAAGACGACGGTCACGGCGCAGCCGGCGATGAAGAGGGGCTTGAGCGTCGAGGCGCCGACGTCGCTGATGTAGGCGATGGATTGGCGGTCGGCCATGGAGCTGTAGCGCTGGCGGTCGGTGTGGATGATCCAGTAGAGGAGCATCGAGAGAAGCATGCCGAGCCACACGACGCCCGAGATGACGGGCAGAACCTGGACTTGGTGAGTTAAGGTGCCTTTTTGATGATGGTCTCGTGTCGTTCTCTGTCATGAAAGCTTACCCAGAATGAAAAGATCTTCATGGTGACGGAGGATGGACGTGGATCACTCGTTCTTCTCGATGGTTGCGGTTGAGGATAGTAGTGATGGATGAATGCTTGTTTGTTTGGGTGTCAGTGGGATGCAGAAGAATCCCGCCTTTGGCAAAGGTCTCGTGGTTGAGGAGAAGAGAGACTATGGGTCAGAACGACATCAAGATCCCAACTCTGTTCACAAAGGGCGGGCTACTGGGTAAGTAAAAGAAGAAGACTTGCTACCCTTCTTGGCTGCAAGGATGTAAAGTCCGGCCGGGGAGGTTGTTGGACCCGTCGCATGTCCGCAGGGCCCGATCGGCAGATCGCGTTCGCGGCAGTGCTCAGTCACACAGGAACGACTTGGATGGGCGCCAGGCAGGGACCCAGACAGGAAAACCTAGACAGGAAATCTTCGATGACTCGGCTTCGCTCAGCCCGGAGACTGATGCCAGCCCATGACGTAGGCCGGCCAGCGGAGGGGGGGAGGGGGGGGGGAGAGAAGGAGCAGCGTGGGTGATTACAGCGCGCGCTTGGCTTCCCGGGGGCGGGCGGGCCCCTACTACGCGTCCACTGCCCACCCATCCACTGTTTGCCTGCTGTGCAGCCCTGCTGCGGTGCCTGCTTACACAGCCAATTTGAGCATGTTAACCCCGCGGTTCCTCCGGGTCGGGCCACTGTGCTGCCCGGAGGAGGCATCTGCTGATTGATCGCCTGTTCAGTACCCAACCAGCATGTGTTTGATTTCTGAGTAACGAGGCTATTCATGATGGCGGTTCTGGTTGTGATGAGGAATCAATTGTCTTGCAAGCAGACCCTTGAGAATGACCGGCGCCGACGGGTGACATCAACGCCTTGATGTCGCCTCCTGCATCCGTCCGTTCGTCTGAAGAATGAATCCCTTGCTCCGTGGTCATGGCAACATTGCGTCATGAAACCTTATTGCTTCACCAAGGAAGAGCCCACTGACAGAAGCGGCACGCTAGCATGTGTTGGGCTGCTGAGCCACACTCTGTGAGCTGGCCATGGCCGCCGAGTACGAGTATCGAAACTGGCATGACTAATCGGGGGCCCTCTGCTCTGAGAGTCCAGAGGCATGGATCATGAGCCAGCCAGCCAATCAATACCCTTGAGAGCGCAAGGCTGAGCTTCACCACCCTTGACCTATCCCTTGAAGGCGCCTTGCCGCCGCCTCGTCTTTGACCCAACGCTGAAGCTCGGAGCAGCAGCCACCTTCACCCCCTCTCTCACGATATCGATATCACCAGCCCAGCAGAAGCCAGCCACCACGAAGGCAGGGCAGGGACGTCCGCCATGTCGGCCTCACCTCTCGTGCTGCGGCCTACAGAGCCTCCGAAATCCACGTCGGCCGTCTCCTCACCGCGCAAGAATGCCTCGTCCAACCAGGCCTCGGCGAGCGCCACGCCTCAGCCCACGGGCAGCGACGACAACAAGCCCGCCAAGCCCATCTCGCTGCCCCCTACCCTCGATCTCGCCGAGCAGATGAACGAGGAGGAGAAGAGGAAATACATCAAGGGCAAGAAGCTCGGTGAGGGTACCTATGCCATCGTCTTCCTCGGCCGCCTGCGATCCGACCCCGCCTCCCTCGTGGCCATCAAGAAGATCAAGATCCAGAAGGAATACCGCGAGGGCATGGCACCCGACGCCGTCCGCGAACTCAAGCATCTCCAGGAGCTCCAGCACCCCAACATCATCTCCTTGCTGTCCGTCTTTTCCTCCAAGGACCAGAACCTCAACCTCGTGCTCGAGTACCTGCCCCTCGGCGACCTCGAGATGCTCATCAAGGACACGGACAACGTGCGCTACGGCGCCGCCGACATCAAGGCCTGGATGGGCATGCTCTGCCGCGCCGTCTGGTTCTGCCACGAGAACTTTGTCCTGCACCGCGACATCAAGCCCAACAACCTGCTCATCGCCGCCGACGGCGACATCAAGCTCGCCGATTTCGGTCTCGCCCGCTCCTTCGCCGACCCCCTGCAGCTCATGTCGAACCAGGTCATCACGCGCTGGTACCGGCCTCCCGAGCTCCTCTTCGGCGCCAAGCACTACTCGGGCGCCGTCGACGTCTGGTCCGTCGGCTGCGTCTTCGCCGAGCTCATCATCCGCCACCCCTTCATGCCCTCGGACACGGAGGTCCAGCAGATCTCCGTCATCTGCAACGCCGTCGGCACCCCGACCGAGGCCAACTGGCCCGGCGTCTCCAAGCTGCCCGCCTACACCGTCCCCGACGGCGACCCCGAGCCCCCGCGCGGCCGCGACTACTTCATGTCCTTCTTCAGCTCCGCCGGCCCCGACGGCGTCGACCTCCTCATGCGCTCCCTCACCCTCGACCCCTCGAAGCGCATCACCGCCCGCGATATGCTGCTGCACAACTGGTGGCACGCCCAGCCCAAGCCCACGCGCAAGGAGAACCTGCCGCGCAAGGACGCCGGCGGCGAGGAGCAGATGGGCGCCGACCTCAAGCGCCGCCCCGGCGTCATTGACGAGGACAGGGGGAGCAAGGTGGCGCGGAAGCTTGATTTTGGGAAAATGTGACCTTGCACAACGTCCGAGGCATGGCGAGGGTTTGCACGTGAAAATAGGAATCAGATCAGGCATCACTTGGCGTTTGGGCAAAGGGGCGTTCGGGACACATTCAAAACCCAAAAAGGGGGGATGGTGGGTGTAGGAGAACCAGAAAGCATAGACGGCCACCGATCCAGACTGGCAACTGTGCCACGAATTTACAGGTTCCTTTTCTTTCACATGGCACATGTGCATTTTGGGGAATTTTGTAACTTTGATCGTGCTTCTAAATTCGTGCTTCGTGCTTCGTGCATCATTACATGAGCTGACATTCCATCCCGTACATGGCCCGCTCGACCTTGGTCTTGACCTGGTACCAGTCGGCGCGGCGCTGGGCGTACTCGTAGACCTCCTCGGCGCGGAAGATGCCGCCAAAGCGGTCACCGTCGGCGATGATCGTGGCCATCTCCTTGGCGTGCTGCGGCTCAATGAGGTAGATCTGGCTGAGCTCGCGCAGCGCCTTGAAGTAGGCCAGCAGGTCCTGGTTGCGCAGCGTGCGTATGTACTCAAAGTAGAGGTTCATGTCGGCGATGAGCTTGATGGCGCCGGCCGTGCTGACGCGCTGCCGCTTGAGGTGCTTGCAGACGGCCGTGAAGAGGCGAAGCCCGACCTCGCCGTTGAACACGTCGAGCATCGACTTGTCCGTGCTGCCGACGAGCATGCGCGTGTGCGCCGAGACGAGCTCGACGATGCGCTGCGCCGTCGCCGTCGGGCCCGGGTCCGCGAGGATGCCGCTGGCGGCGTCGAGTTGCGGGTTGTAGTCGGTCGGCAGCTGCGTCGAGCCGTGCAGGAATTCAACCTCGTCCATGAGCACGTCGATGCCCTTGTTGAGGCCCGCCGCCACGTTCTCGTCGAGCATCTGCTCCCACTTGCGCTTGGCGAGGCCCGCCGGGTCGAGAAAGTCGTTCTTATCGGCAATCTTGGGGCCCGCGAGCTGCTGCTCGTAGAACACGTCAATCATTTGCGAGATGAGGTCGCCGACGTTGACCAGCTCGATGAACTGCACCAGCGGCGCCACGCCCGACTGGTCGTGGTGGCTGACCTCGCGCGGGTTGTAGTTGGAGAGATGCCCAACGGCCTTCTCGAAGCCGACCTGGACATGCTTTGTCCCGAGAATCCGCAGGAGAACGACAAAGATGGTCTCGCACTGCTCGCGCGCTTCTTCGCCGTACTGGCCCTTGAGTCGGATGAACTGCGCCGCCCGTCCAAGGCTCGTCTGCGCCGCGTGGACGAGGTTGAGAGCGACTTCAATGCTGAACAATGACTTGATGCCTTCGAGACGGGAAGCCATTAGCGCCGCCTTGGCTGCCAGCTCGTCCGTCGGCGCCTTGTCCGGGAGAGGACTCTTGCGCCCATCCACACTCCCCCTGACGCCTGGTGTCTCAGGACGAGACAATTGAGGTGTGTTGAGCCCCGAACCGTTGGCCGGTGTCGCTGTCGAGGGCTTTGCGCCGCCGCCAAAGGGTGCTTGGAAGCTGGGAAGGACGCTGACAGGCATCATGACGACCTTTTTGAACGAACTCAAAAAGTCCGTCTTATCAACTTGACGATTGATGTTTGACATGTAAAAGGACTCGACGGAGGCATCCTGCTCTGATAACCTCTTCTCCCAGGTACCGACCTCTGACTCGGCGTGCTTGGTGAAAAAGTCCAGCTCCTCTTGCAGATAGAGGTCAACGTGCGGCTCAAACACTCTAATGGTCATCTCCCTGGCCTTGGTCTCGATCGTCTCCTTTGAGGTTTTCGGTGGAGTCAAAGACTGGAAGAACAGCATTGTCTGTTCGAAAACACCTGATACCGCCTTTAGATAAGCCCCAAGGCTTCGCTGATGTGCCGCATCAAACAAGGAAGTGGAGTACTCCAGAATGATGTCGTCTCGGATCTTCTCAATGAGCTCCCAGAAGGACGTTTCCGCTTCTGGAAAGATGCGTTCCATAATGGACGTCTGCTCATTGGCCTTCTTGAGCAACAGCTCGAAGAACACCTGTGACGGTTCGAGGTCGGCGTCGTCGGCCCCAGCTCTGTTCAGGCAGTCTACCGAGTTTGCCGATATAATCTCCGTGTCGTTGAAGATGGGGTGCTTCTGAATAAAGAGATCAACGCTCGCGGCGCCGCCGTTGAGCGTGTGAAGGACATGGGCGTAGCGCCGCATTCTGCCATCCACGTCCCAGAACTCGTATCCTTGTTCGAACTCTCGTAGTACGGCCCCCTCGAAAATGCCTGTCATCGTGAGCAGCTTTTGTTCCCGTTCGCTCCACCCTTGCGCCCAGTCACTCTTTGCAAATGTGTGCAGGTTGGACAGCATTTGCGCCTGCTGCTCCGGGTCTCGAAAGACCTGGAAGACGACCGGGTCCGTGTGACTTCTCGCCCTCGCCAGGTCCTGGTAGAACGGCCCCAGAGCGCCGTAGATCTTGCCATACTCTTGCCGCGCATGCCCTCTTATACTCCTCGAGTTCTTGATCACGTCCAACAGCGCCTGTGGGTCCTTGAACGGGTCACTCGCCGGCTGCGTGGGCGCCAGCGACAACTTCTCGAACCCGTCCAGCTCGAACATTCGTTTCTGGCGGTCCTCCTCTACCGATGCGTCGAATATCGTCATGTCCCCCGCAGGTCGCGCGGTCGCGTCGTTTGGTCCCGTTCCAGGTTGTCTCGCCGCGGCCTTGGCCTGTTCTGCGGCTTCGCGCCTCCTCCTCATGGCGTTTTCGAAGTGCTGCCTCGCCTCGGCCTCGTCCCAGCACCCCATGCTTTTCAACCGGGCCACCCATCGTGTGTCGTCGTAGACCATCTCCTGCATGCGCCAGGAGCACCGCGCGACGCGCATGAGGTCGGAGACGGGGAGGTAGTCGAGAATGGCGACAAGAATCTCTGCTGTCGTCAGTGCGAGTCCCTCTTGGATCGGAAGGTCGGGGCTCCTAACCCGCGGGGAGGGTCGGCTTGGAACCCAGCATCTCCGTCGCCTTCAAGGCACTGAGGATGCTGGTCCGCTGAGGGGGACCCCCCCTGCCCTTGGCCTTGTGCATTGCTGTTGGACGGCGGCCAGCCGCAGGTGGTTGTGGAATCAAGGCGCTGCGAATTGTGGGAGGAAATCAGATGGGCCTCGGGCTATGCCATGTCCGGAGCTTGAAACTTGTTTTCAGGGAGGTTGCCTCCTAATTGGCGACACGTTGGGGATGTTGAATACAGGTCAGCACTATAGAGGTGCTTGGACAGGAACGATACGAACTCGAAGCCCAGCCCGGAACGTCACAGCACGAGCTGTCGATTGGCATTGCGGGGAACACCCCACACCGGCTGATGCCGGCTGGCGACGAGCAAGGTCGACATCAGCTACGACCCTGAACCACTCCCCCTGAAAGGATAATCCTTGATTTCCAGAAGCAACGAGCGCTTGAAATGTCACTGCGAGACACTACCGCATAGTTGAGACCTCACAAATCGGAAGACGTCCGCCTTGAACTCGAACTCTCTGTTGCTATAAAGCTGAGGGGTATATGTACTAAGAGCTCATGTTTCGAGCTGGCTGGCGTTCTCCATCATCCGCCGCGACTCGGCTGCCTCGGCCGCCAGGAGATTCATGACTGCCGGGTTCTCTCCCCGCTCTTCTCGCGACTCCGAGTTCGCTGCTCTTGCGACGTGTCCAAATAGACATTCCCAGAGGTCTTCCTTGTCGACTGCCTCCCCGGCACTTCGGTCTTTGCTCATCAGTTTCGAGAGGCTTGCATTTTCCATCTCGAACGTGTTCGCAGCTTCGAGCGTCGGTTCCAACACGTCGGGGGTGGAATCTTTGGATTTTCCCTTGGTGACGGAGCTCAGATGCTGGAGGCGTCTCTTGACCGAAAGATTGTAAATAGACTCTTCCACGGTGCCTTCGATCAGGTACAGCCAGACCGTTGTTTCGTGCTGTTGACCTATCCGATCCACACGAGCAATGGCCTGTAATTCTATCGCTGTGTTCAGTAGCGGCTCGCATAAGAAGACGTGGCTGGCGTTCACGAGATTCAGGCCGCTTGACTGGGCCCGTCCATGGAGCAGGAAGCATTCCAAGCCCGCGTCTTCTTTGAAACGCTGGACCCCATTGGGCTTGTCGATCGACGTGTAGCCGATCCGAGACCGAGAGAGTGCGGACCCTATGACTTGTAGGAAGTCTCGATATCTTCTGCGTGGTCAGTGACTGTGCCAAGAGGGGTAGGCTTCGACTCTTACTGGGAGAAAACAATGGATTTAGCCCCCGGATCAGATTCTCGGAGCCAGAGCAGGTGTCGAACAATGGAATCAACCTTTGTGGTCAAGGGTGGGCCTTCCAAGTCAACGTCTCTAATCTGTGCCAGCTTGTCTGCGCCAAATTCCGAGTAAATGGCTGATTTGTTATGGGCTGCGCTGCGTTTCTTTCCTGGTGTGGACGTTGGAACATCTTCGGTATGGAGAGTCAATTCTCTTGGCTTGAGTGTAATGGTGTGGAGATCGGTGATCTTGAGCTTTCGTTTGCACATGGGGCAGTTGTGGTGCGCTTTGAACCAGAGCATGAGGCAATGCTTGCAGAATTGATGACCACAAACAGTAAGAACCCCGATTGTGAAGTCTGTTTGGCAAATGATGCACATCTTCGGCTCATTGGCTTTTGATGCTCCGCCGTCTCGGAGGCTGACAACTGTATCGACAGTTGTGTCAGTACATGCAAATCCAGAATAAAGGTAGGGATATGAGGGGTGCTAGCGTGAAGACCATCGCTGTGAGCCAACCGTACAAGGAGTTGACTTACGATATCGTTGCTTCGCTTCTGCGGATGAGAGCTTGCGGTGAGCCGTCTCTGCAGCATTGACCCATTTCGCCAAGATATCTTGCGTCTTTGGTCCTTCATAAACATCAACGCTGTCTGATATGGCCTGCAGTTGACGATAGTAGTCCAGCCGAAGGTTCATGGCGTTGGTGAACTCGTCGCATTCCCGCTCCAGACGTTGAGAAGCTTTCGTCTGGGCTTGTATCTGGGCCTGGATATCTTTGATCTGCCTGTTCACCACTGCATGCTCCATATTTGCTCTGCTATCCTTTCCAGGCTCATGCGGCGGGAGTCTAGCGGCGAGCGCACGTAGTTCCCCAATCGCGCCGCGTAGACACCCGTGCTTCTCTAGTGATGGCTTGACTTTATTTCGCACGTCTAGCAGCTCAATCAAGGTCTTTGGTGCAGGACCCTCACCGTCCATGGCCAGTGCCTTTGTTGTCTGAGTCTCGTGCTTGACAAGCATATTCTGAAGGCCAGAGATGGCATCTTGTCGATCCGCTATGGTGGCTCGAAGCACTTGAACATGAACCATTAGTTGCTCTTGTATTGCCGTGGAATTGACAAACTCATCGCCTGTTGTTTCTGTTTCATTTTCTTCGTCCACAAGAGGTTGCAAGAGAAGACCAACGATGACTTCTCTCCATTCGTCAATAAGATTTGCTTGCAAGTTCAAGAAGCCATAAAGCTCCTCGACCTTTTCCACGACTGTGGCGCTTTCCAAACCCTTGACCGGGTTCGGGATCAGCTCTGGTATTGTAACAAAGTTCTGCGACACAGCGTCATTCCCTAGCTTCCGCATTGCTTTCGTGGCCTTCCTGTGGTTCTATTCAAAGGGATCAGTGTGCCTGCCAGAAAGAGATTCCATATTACCTTACCTCTGACAAAATCTCTCGTCGTACCCCTTTTGCCGTTTCATAGCCTTCTTCTTCCAACTTCTGCAGTGCAGAGAACTCGGCAGAGTCAGGCTCAGTAAAGTCCCTGTTGGACTTGATCTGAAACCGCGCATTTGCGCAGAAGAATATGGCTCGGTGCTGGACCTCTAAAGCTGATCGAAGACGCATGAGAGCCTCGCCGACCTCAGGGCTAGCTTGGTACCTAAATTGTCGTCAGCTGTGCACTGCGCTCGGCCAAGTCTGAGACATACTCGTCCAGTCCTTCGACAACATCTTCATCACAAGTGCCATTCGTGTTGGACACGGATCCATTCTCAGAAATGGTCCTTTTAGCAGCGTTCATCGCAGCATCGAGCTCTTGCCGGCATTTCCCAACCACTTCTTCAACTTCACGCCTCGTTTGGTCCCAGATCACCAACGCTTCTTTGACGAGAGGACCGTTTTCGAGCAGTTGGCCATGGTTGAGTCTAGCGGTGAAGTACGCTCGTTGTTCGGTTCGAATCGAAGCATCGCTCTGCTCGATCATGGCAGTCAACACTTCGTCGACGGTGCGGAGGGGACCTGCTCTGTGACCCAAAGCGCGGCGGTTCTGAACGCCGACTTCGGGATGCAGCGCTGCCTGTCTCAAGCGATTCAGATAAGTCCTCATGGCTTCCTCATATCTCTTGGGATCCCAGTCGGCCAACATGGGATTTCCATCCAGATCGACATCGCACACTTCGGCCATCTCGGCAAAGATTGATTGATAGTGCTGTTCTTCAACGGCGGTAAAGGGCAGCGTAATGACGAATCGCTTTTGAGCTGGGAGTTCCAGTTCATCTCTGACGAGTTTCTTCGTGTGCCGTATCGCAATGTCATGGAAGAGGTTATGAAACAACGGCTTGTGATTTTTGGTCAACGCTTTCCAAACTTGGGGAGATGAGCAATAAGGCTCGAATCGTAGGAAGAGTAAAAGACCTAACAGGTCTTGTACATCTTTCTTGACAGGTGTCCCTGTCACTCCCCATGCGTTAACGCGATGCAAGACGCGTGCCACCAGGGCAGCCGCGCTAACGCCGGTCTCGATCATCTGCGCCTCGTCAAGACACACCCTCCACCACGAGATCTGAGTGAGGGGCGATTTGGGGCGCTCGTATTCGCGTTCTCTTCGCCTCGATCTCTCTGGTGGTTTTGTTGCGTAGTGGATTTCGGCGGTAAGCGTCTTGTAGGTGGTAACAATGACGTCGTGTGCCGCCATGTTTCGGAACACCTCCTCTTCGGTTTGGTTACGAAATTGAGCTCGACCAGGATAGTAGCTGACGAGTAGATGGGGGGCATGGCGTTCGAGTTCATCCATCCACTGCTGTCTCAGAGACTCGGGGCAAACAATGAGCGTAGCTCCGCTCTTGACGAGTCTCTCGTTGTTGAAATGAAGGTACGAATCCTCGTTCGCGGGTTGACGCCTGTGGAGCAGAATTAATCCAATAATTTCGAGAGTCTTACCGAGACCCATCTCCTCTGAAAGAATGCCCCCTCTAACCACCTTCTCGGCGCTCAAGAAGGCTGAGGTCTCGGGAGTTATTGCATGGTATAAGTGACTGAGATACCACTGCACGTTGCTGGGGCTTGAAATCTCCCCAAAACTGCGAGCGGGCTGCAAAGTCCCAGTTTCCTCTACGCTTTTCAAGCCCGCTGCTGATCCGTTTGATGGAGGCACCCAGCGCGTACCCTCACGATGCAGCAGCCATTTCAAAGTCCTCTTCTGGTAGGGGTAGAGTGACGCGTTGAGACCTGGTACTTCGATAGCCAATGCGGATCCATCTGTCGCTGGAGGCACGAAGGCAGCTTCATAGAAGTCCAAGGGTGTCCACGTCGCTTCTGCGACCTGGGTTGTCGTTGTTGTTGTTGTTGTCTCGTCATTGTTGAAAAACGTTGATAAAACCATCTGACTGGTTTCCTGCTGACGAGGCGTACGCAGTCGGAAGGGAGAGAAGGTCGCGTTCCAGTATAGCTCGAGATTGAATACGACCAGTACATTTTTACCCTGTCGTTCGATCCGGAGGCCGACAGTTGTCCAGATTGCGCCCTCGTCAACTCTTGATTCCTTGCTGTGGATGTTTATGCACGCCCCCAACGCCTGACTGACAGAATCAGGGCGTAGTGCAAGAGCCGCTCGGCCCGCGATACCAGCGGATGGTACCGACAGCTTCAGTTGCTTCGAAGACCACTGGCTGCTCACGTACGATAGCTGCAGGTGGCTGCCGACATCATTTCGAATTGCTGGCTCCAGTAGGTTCAGGGTCTCCTCAGCCCGCCTACAGATGGAAAGTGTTTGCCGTGTGATGAGATATGCTGGAAATGGGTCGTCACGAGACAGCTTTGCTCGTTTCGAGGGCGGTTCACGTAAGACGTCGTCGCTGTCGGAAGCGCGAAGGGCCACTAAGGCCTCAATTAAAGCAGAAGGGATCTCATCTAAAAATCAGGCATCAACATCAAATCGAACTGAACTGGGAGACTGTCTCAATTTACCATTCAAGTCAACCAAAGGAAACGGCTTGGGAAGTCGGGCTTTTGACTTGGAGGCCGGCATCACAGCGTCGTGGGGGTGCAGGTACGCACAGCCGTGGAGACAGGGGGCGCGTCAACACTAAACATATTACGGCGCCATTTCGTTAACTTTTGTCGGTTGATGGCCTCCTTTCTATATCATTTCACTGGAAGGATGAGGTGAATGGCATGAAACGTCGTCCTTCATTCTTCCTTCACAAGGCAGCTACGAGGCTGTCGGCTGCCTTCTCTTATCGATAACATCTCTTTCCAACGCGCCGAGGGGCAAATGGTTCCCGTAGTGGCGTCGCCAAGTGGGTCACTTCACCGAACTGACCGAGAAGCTGGACGCGAACCAAGCGCGTTCCTAGGCCGTCTGCACACTTGGTTCGGAAAGCGGGTTCTCTCAGTCCCGTGCTGATTACATAATTCAACTTTCCAATCCGATCTGCAAATTCCCAGAGGTTGAAGGTATCCAGCTTGACAGGCGTTACGATCATAATCCACTTCCGCCTTCCTCGACCACCCCTTCGCGGCATTGTATCGCAATTACTTCCGGAGCAAACTCGGCAGTCAAAGCGAGCTGGTGCGCCCTCTGCGGTTCGTCTGCTGACACTCGACCGCCATTCTCCTTAGACGCATATCTGACCTACCCACGCGACATCAGATCCACGATGAAGGCTCCTCAGCTTCGAATCCCGTCCCTGAGCTCAATTGCTCCGCGGGTATCCACAGTCAACACCTGCCAACTACGATGGGCCTCTAAACGAGCAACGCCGGCAATTCCCCAGCCTGTCCCTCTCGTCCCCGATGTCCCGACGCTCCTGAAGGTCCTCGGCCGCGGCCTCAGCCAATACGCCGAGAAGTTTCCCACGTGGAACTCCCTCTTCACCTCCGACTCGATGCAGATGAAGGAATTGGGCATCGAGCCGCCACGCACACGCCGCTACCTTCTCGCCTGGCTCGAGCGCTACAGGCAGGGCGCCCTCGGCCCCGGCGGAGACTTCAAGCACGTTGAGAATGGCGAGGCGTATCTCCAGGTTGCGACCACCGAAGCACAAGACGGCAAGTGGGTCATCAACGTTCCGGCGGGCCAGAAGGCGGACGGCACCGTACAAGGCCCGGGCGAGCGCGTTCGAGGGTACCAGGTGCGCGGCGCCAGTGCGATCACGGGCCCCTATGCGCTACCCCTGAAGGCCGGTGACGGCGCAAAGGTGCAGGTCGTCGAGGGCATGTGGGAGCATAGACAGGGTATCAAGGTGGATGGTGGTGAGAGGAGGAGGACCGAGGTCCGTTACAAGAAGCGCATCGCCCAGCGCAAGGCGGAGATCGAGGCCAGCCGAAGGGGTTGAGCCTTGTGTAGAGATGGATTGTACCATAACCTTGTCACTATGTAAAATACCAGGCCTGGGGTCAACGGCATATCACCTCGAACATCTCTGCTGTCTCGAAACTACCACCGACTTGTTCACTGACTGCGGGGGCCTGGTGTCGAGGAGCTCGTCTAGCTTTCTCCCTGTGACAAGTACCCTATCAAAACCTACACCGTAGGTAGGTCTTGCCGTGCCAGCATTCACCATCCTGGCTCTTAACCCCACAAGAATCATGCTCCGTGTATTCTTACCTTGAGAAAGAGGATTTCGATATTACTGGATTGACAGAAGTGTGTTATGTGGCAGGGGCATGTTGCTCTAGGCCATTCCTTCATCGGGAGCCCCTTTGGTGTCCTCTTGGTCAATCCCGAGCTTAGCTATGGCGAACAAATGTCACGCGGGCTTTCCACAACAGCCCCCAAACCAATAGATTGTGATGGGTATCTCAAGAATCTCCCGACGGGTAACACGGTCAATGTCGAAGAAGTGGTTGTGAATGGGTCCATTCCCTGGTTGCGAGCAGCAGCTTGCGTCTTTCGCCTGCGACTATGATCCAACAGATACGGAAGCCCCGAGGCCACTTCAGTCCTGTACCTTTGTTTGGTCCATCTGCTGGCATGATCTCTACACCTGATGCATGAGATGTCAGAGCTGAACCCTTCAGTCCCATAGACTGCCCTCCAATTTCAACAAGAAGGTAGGGTTGATTGGGGGGCCGGATGTCCAAGCCGCCGGCTGTTGCCACGTTTGCGATCCTCCAACGCGCACCAAATCCAGTACTCGGATTCAAATGCCTCGCCTCTCGCTTAGCGAACAAGGCGTAAGACCTTAGGCTCCGGCATTTCCGGGAGCAGGCTTCCGCGGAGAGTCACACGGACGGTGCCCAGAACTGATAACACCCTCTTTGACCGTCAGGAAGCTTTGAGGCACGTCACAAACGAGGTAGCCAGGGTACGTGAAGGGATTGCTGCGCCCTGTACCCAATCAGGTGCCATAATGACAATACATAGGCCTCGGCAGGCGAGTCGGACAAACTTTGAAGTTGCTTACGGGCTGTGGCCAGGCCGGGCAAGCGAGACCTTGCATTGGCGAACGCAGCAGTACGAAATGAGAGGGTAACGGGGATCCATTCGAGGCGAGCATGTAGGATTGCGTGGTTGCCGTCATTTGGGACCTCGAATTCCAGGACTCGCTGTATAGCGCGATTAGATGTCAGGCGGAGGGCCGAGAACAAACGTCACCTCCGGCCCGGCGCAGTGGTATCGCTGAGTGGGGCCGACGCTACCGGTATCTCACAAGCCTCTCCTGTGCGTACGGGACGTTTGATCCTACCAGAAGACGATCAAAACCTCCATCTTCGGGCCTTTCTTTGGTAACGGGCCGATTGTCTAACACTTTAAAGCTTAAATCAACGACGAAAAGGCACGAAGAAGGGCCCTGCGGCGCCACGAGCGTGTGTGATGTGTGTATCGGTCAGCTTGACTAAGGCCCGTCCATTTGGTAGAGCTCCGGAGGATGAGGGCCAACGCCAGGGGTAAGCAGGGTCGCGTGGTGGCTGACTGCCTCCTGCAGCCTGCTGTGACAGCGGCTGCAGCGGGAGCCATGCTGTTACGAACCACAGCCTATCCCGGTTACACTGGCAGGCGTTGGCTGTCATCCATCCACTGGCGGCACCAGGCTGAGCGTTGGAGTAGCCAGAAGAATGAGCCTGGGGTTCTTAGACATTTGCGCTGGGAGGGTCTAGGCGTCGAGAGCCTTGCCTTGTCTCAGATCAGATACTGAATGGCTCCGATTCGAAAGGACAACCCTCCCTCGCTGTCTGGTGACGTTGCTGCCAGTCCTAATCGAAGGCATATGTCACGCCCTTTCGGCGGTTTCGCTGGAAACAACGAAGTTGATTCGACGGATATTCCTGCTGGCGAACTTGATGACAAGGAGCAGGGGAGACACACCAAGATCTTCTGGAGCACGACTTCGGATGTCAACCACTCAGGACCCAGGGTACACGAAATCAGAGCGGGATCGCCGAGAACCGAAAAGTAGTTGCCTGGCGAGTGTAGCGGATGGTGGGTGTCGCGGCTGTTGGAAAGGGGGTATGACGGGCTGTCTTGCACCGAAGCTGTGGGAAAATGGTGACCCAAGTACCTAGCTTGCCTAGCTTGCCTAGGTAGGTAGGTGCCTAGGCAGCAAGAACACCTTATCCAACCGAAAGGTGAGCGGCCGTTCGTCCGACATCCCCAAGATGGTGCCTATGGAATGGGAACCTGGCACAGGCGTCACCCTCCCCCTCCCCCACCTTTGCTGGCGAACTACAGGCACTTGCACCGGGTTCTCAGGTACTGTGACGTGGGATCCGATGATCAGCCGGCAAAGTCAACTGTCCAATCGCAAGCCAGCTGCAATAAGCTTCAGGTAAGGTACCCCCCGAGGCGAGCAGAGCATCCTGGCAACCCACACTTGCCAAGGCAGACTTTCCAGGTTTCGCATACCTTAAGGCAACTTCATCAGATCACTTCACACAACCATCTGAGATCGGTCGGTAGGCAACAGTGACACTCAACCGAACATCAAGGTCAACGACATAGCCCGGCTTTCCGATGCTTGTGCAGCCGATGGTGGACAACATCGAGGAACAAGGCTGCCTGCCACCCGCCAGTGTCCCATGAGGCCGACTCACAGAGATCGACCGCAGCCAGGGCTGGAGCGCGCGCTGATCCCGGCACTGCCGCATGCTTCCATTACCTGTCATTAAGTCAGCCTGGGCTAACCTTGAGACGAGCTAGTCTCAAGGTATGTTACCGATCATGCTTCAAAACATCTCCGTTGTTCAACACACCGCTTCGTCGTCTTGCTGCAAGGCAGTAGCTCGTCCACGATGGATGGACAAGTGGGACCAAACCCATGCATACCCTGCTCCTGCCTTCCAGGGAGTGTCGTGCCGGAACTCTGCCAACCATGGCGCCCCGGACCACGAACCCCTCCTCGCCAGATCCATGAGCGCGTGTCATTAGTCGATCAAGTCAAGGTGGTGTCGAGGTGAGGTGCCTCGCTTACGGCGCGTTCATAGCAGCGAACTCGGCCGAGTGATGGCGCAGTGTGTCTGCAGGTGCAAGCAAAGCAGCTTGATGGGCATGGCAGCCCTCCATGGCAGCCTTCGAACCATCCGACCCACACAGAAATGGCCCCCAACACCAGCGCGCGCCTTTGCCCCGTTTGGCTCTAAGCAGCGTTTATTATTGATGGTCAAATTACCTGGCATTGCTCGCTCTGCATATCGGCAAGGCTCTCCTACCCCCCGGGAATTGGCAGACTGGCCTCTGAATGACTGAAAAATCACACTGTCCAAACGTCACGGGCAGTCGTCTACACACCATGCAATACCATCCTCGACAAGCCATATTGGTTGCGTCGATACTTGGCAGTTCCTCGAACACTGATATTCCGGAAATGTTTGACATGATGATGGAGCCTGAAGTTAGCCGCAGCACTTAACATGGCTGCAGAGCCTGGTCCGAGTGTAAGCCCATGACTTCGGGAGAGGCTGAAAGGCACATGTACTGTGTCACCCACGTTACTCCACGAACTGACTGCTCATTGCTTCGTCCTAACATTACCAGAAGGGAGCTTGGGCAATGCCACTGCAAGTGCCCCGAATGAGGATCGGCAGTCTCGATATTCGCGCTTAGGGCTGATGAGTCCTGCAGGTCGAAGCTCTAATTCACTGCACAACGGGCCCTGATTGCGCAGTTGCCTGATTGGATTTGCAGTAACGGATCCACGCCTACTCGGTTCAAGGGTACACAACCAGAAGTCACGGCGGTGAAAAGAGTCGAGCGAGCGTAAGCCAACGACTAATCAGCTCCGTGACACGCTCGAGTAAACGCAGAACTCTGACGTACTGCTCTGCCTCCTCCAGCCGGAATCTTAGCGACGGCCGTCAAGCTCCTGGTACGTCAAAGCTTGGACGTGTCGCTCTTCAGCTACTGCTCGCTTGCATTGGTAATCTGGGCAGTGTCTGGTGGTTTTCGGTGTCCCTAATGATGCAATCACGACTGATTACAGTGGACACATCTGCACCATACCCACCCCCAGTTCTCTGGGTCAAGGCTGAACAACCCCCCTGCTGTCTTCTATACATACTGCTTTGGTGTGATGTAGTGCGAAAAGCTCATGGGTCGTCCCAAGACACCATCACGGCCACATGGGCTGAAATATGATTCGTCACGAAGAGCAGCAGCGCAGTCTGACACCTGTAAACAGCCTTGTTCGTTTGCCTCAAATGGACAGTCGTATTTCGTATACTCGAGCGGATTCCCCTTGACAGCAGACCTTGGTGAGCAGCGTATTTCACTCTGCCCAAGAAAGCCACCATGACCTCGCCGACTTGAGTATCAGGGGTCAACCCCAGGGGGTCCTGGACTATCACCCTTGTGGCGCGCGAGAGCAACACCCCGCTTCCCACAACCCGGATTCAACACAGACATGCTGGTTTAGCAGACTCTTGCCAAGCCTCGAAAAATCGGCAGACTCAACTAGCTCGCTAGCAAAGAGAGTTCTCCTGTCTTCTGGTCCGGCCTTCTGCCCGCCGCCGTTGTACCCTAGGAACCTCGCGGGAGCAGCCCGTCTATTCCACCTGCCGAGGCGCCTTCTTGGCCCACCCCCCTCCCCTTCAGCCTTGAATATCTGGATTGGGCTCGCCGGCGTTCCTTCATCCACGTTTTCTTACCGTTCACTAATGGCCTTGAGCCATGTCCTCTCCTGGCATTTGACCCACACAGAGATCGCCCGACCAGGCATGGTGTGTATGATATCCCCTGGCCAGAGAGGGATGCCACCATGCATACAGCTGTCACATCTACACCCTCGCGTGTAAAACCTGCGCAATATTGCACGCTTCAATATCTTCCAAAAGTCTGCCCTACGTGTAGTCGAGGCATTCTAGAACCACTTGCCGACAGGACCAGTCTCTGCAGCATATGTTTCCGCCCCCAGTCGCGATCTATCAACCTTTGCTCATAACATCTAGAGTGTGCTTTATAAAAGCCAGATGTCAGGTCTGAAAGCACGATCTTGTTGGACTCTCAAGCAAGCACTTCGGACGAACACTCTCCAACTCCTTTATATCATCAACCACACTGCTCCCGGGCGCCATTCTTGACAGAGTGCCAGCAACTGATCGACTGACCTATATCTACGATAACTGTACAAACCCCTGAGGAGGTTGCGGCCATGTCTTCTAGAGCCCACAGACACTCGGAGTCGAGTTCCAGCTCAAAGAAGCATACACAAACAAAATCCAGGACCAAGTCCAAGTCTCTCAAGACGGACGACTGGACAGACGTCACCGACCCAGAAGAGCGAAGACGAATTCAGAACCGCATCGCCCAGCGGAAATTTCGTGAGGAGCCCCGCCAGCCCCCTTTCCAACGTCCTCGCAGTACATGTGGACTAACACGATGGGGAAAACAGGAGAGAACGCTAGAGAAAAGAAGGAGATTGCGGAGCGCGAGTACGAGAACGAGATCAACTCCCACCTCACATACGACATTGCCGATCCTGACCAAGTCAATGACGATGAAGGCCCGGTATGGGGCGGTCCCAGCTTTCGCCACATCTTTTCCAGAGGTCGCGAACACGAGAGCCGTCGCGGCAGCCATCGAGGACAGTCGTTTGCAGCAGATGACCCTCGAACGGCAAACTCCTACAGCAATGCAACGGGCTACTCGTCAGGGGGAGGCTATCAGCACCACCGTCACCAGGCGGCGAGCCACGCCGGTGGCAGCAGCGCCGGCGAGGAGATGATCTACACCGAGGAGTCACCGTACTACTACGACTACGAGTACGAGCATCAGGCGGGGGGGGAGGGCCAGTCGCAGAGGCGGCAGAACAGTTAGTACGCCCATCGTAACGTTACTCTCCCCTCCCCTCCACCATTTCCAGACGCCTAGCGGGAGGTTGGCGGCCACTTGGAAGCAAACCAGTATCTAACAATAGCTTCTTCAACGACAGGTGGACTGAACCCCTCGTATTATGGCGGTCAGGGCTATCAGGACAACAGTGTCTCGGTGCAGCCCTACGCCTATGGTTCGTCTTCTCCCGGCAGCAGCAGTATATCCTCTCGCGGGTATGGAGCGTACGGGCAGAGCCTATTTTAGGACATATCTAACGGGCGGGGCAGCTGGGCTAGTCTGGGGGGCCAGGCGGGAGCTGACACAGGACGGCCTATATTCTTTTCTCTTCTCGTTCCTTTTCTTCCCAAATATTGCGGATGTCATTTTTGGCGATCATGTGTGGATGTGTGGATGGACTACTGTACAATCTCCTCTTTCTGGTCTCAAACTTTCTTTCAAAATTAGAACGCCCATAAGCGGGATTACATGACGAAGTTCTGGTTGGTGGTCAAGGGCAGAAGCTGAAGCGGCAGTGGCACCAGGGTCGTGGGGACGTGGCACATGCCTCTCCCCTCTCTGGAGGGTCGGGACGGGTCACTCGACGCCCTGTCTGGTCCTGTCTGGTGTACGATTCGAAGCATCTGATTAGCGTAAGAGCGAGCGCAACTCATTCGACGATGTCTCTTTTTGGGGTCCTCGTGCAACAGACGTCCTCATTGGCAGGCGCGTTCCATGACTGTTCCTAATAGGCTGCTTTACTTGGCCTTACTACAAGAGGTATTCTTTCATCCTCTCGCCGTTGAGACTATGTGAACCCCCCCCCCCCCCCCCCTGGTCGGGATGTGCCGCCGACGTCAAGTATCAGCAGCCACAGAAAAGTTGGCTCGGTCTGGAATCTGTCAGGCAGACACCACAGATTCCCCGATAATTTTCCCATCCTGCCAAAACGTCAATCGTCTCCATGACAAGAAGGACTTCTGCGAACAGCAACAGCAGAGGCGCCAGGCTCACCAGCCAATGGAAGGCGTGGGTAGTCTCAGCTGGCTTTCGGGACGACTCCCATGTGGTCGTGGCCACAGTTACTGAGTAAGTGGGGGTAGTATCGCCTGCTTCCAACCTTCCGGACAGCAACGAGCTGGTTGTGTGTCTGCCTGGGCTGGCGCACGCAGAGGTTCCTACATACCCAGGTAAGTACTGTGAGGCAGGTAGGTACCGTGAGAAGGATCGGTATTGGAATCCCCCATGGTGCCCAGGGCGCAGCCAGCCAGCTAGCCGGACAAACCCACCCACCTGTTCAGCCCAGCAGCCAGGGTTTTGAACCCGACGGATGCGAATTTGGGGGCGGTGGTGGTAGTGGTGGTGGTGCTGGGAGAAGATGGAGGGTTGGAAAATGGGCCCGCGCTACTGCACCGTTCTACCAAGGGCAAGGCGATTTCGAGGGTTCACTGGCTGGGTCCTGGGTCGACAGGCAGACGTCGGGGTGGCATGGGCGCCATGCAAGAACCGTGGCGGGCGATCGTGATGCCTGTCCTGGTGTCGGAGGACGCCCTCGATAGAGTAGGCCTTGACGAGGCGCCGGGGGGACGTGAGTCCCCGTGATGCAAGGGCACACCGAAGCTGCTGAGCTGGAAAGGTGACAGACAGCCTTGGGAGCCTGGGAATCTGCAAGAATGAATATCGAGAGTCCGAATCACCCCCACTTGAAGCTTCTCGGTAAGACCAGATGCTCTGATTTCAATGACCTAGGGGATTATGCTCTCGGTTCCGAGGGATGGTCTCCGGGTGGGCGAGACTCGTAGTGAGACTCGTTGTCAGAGAGCACCTGTGCAGGCCTCTGTAGATGTTCCGGTCACCGCTGATCGCAGGATCACTGACAGGCGGGGGGGGGGCGTTGTTGGGGTTAGGTACCTAGTCCCGCCTCTGACGATCCCACTACGACCCCCCTCTGACGTCCTGCCTGCGTTTGCTGGCTTGACAGCCAGGACCACGACACCCCGCCGGGCCCCCGCCCCGCGTCACCTACCCGCCGTGGGCGATCAGCAACAATTCCTGCACTGACGTCTCACCGCCCGGCAGATTCCCAATCTTTTTTTCCCCCAGTCCCCTCCACCTTTCACTATAGCTTCTGATGGTGGCCTAGCTAGGGACCTTGAAAGATCCATACTTTGGTCCTTCAATCATTTCACATGAGCAAAATGGTCGACGTAAGCATTGACCCCGCGCAGGCCAAGGCCGGGGTGAAGCTCAAGGGTAAGAACCCGATCCATCATGCGACACCATGCGTCCGCGACAAGTCGCAAACTCGATGCAGCCCCCAAACCTTACAATTGAACCCCCTTCAGGCTGACTTTCTCTTCTTCACAGAGAAGAAGCTCAAGCGCAAGGAGGAAGCGCGCCCCGCTGCCAAGTCGAAGAAGGCCCCGGGCAAGACTGAGGATGCCGCCGCCACGGAGTCAAAGAAGGACGAGAAGCGCCGCAAGCGCGTGCTGGAACAGGCCGACGCTCTCGAGGCCCAGGGTCGGGAGATGATCCAAACAGCGCAGGCCATGCGCGCCCGCTACGACGCTGTCACTGAGAAGAAGGGGGTGCGTCACGGTCATTGGCTTTGCGTGGTGAACATGTCGACGCTGACACATTGAGATAGAAACAATCCGCCAAGGGCGTCACCGATCATACTGACGATACGACGTCTGACTCTTCTTCTTCTTCTTCGTCTTCATCCGACTCTGACTCTGATTCCGACAGCGAATCGTCCGGCGACGAGGACGGCGGGGCCCGCGTCGACGCCGTCATGGCGTCCGCCAACTCGCAGCTCCGCGCCGAGAGCGAAGGCTTGAGCGGTCCCTCAAAGGAACCTACGAAGGCCGAACTCGAGGCCGATGCCGACACTGAAATTGCGACGAAGAAAAAGGCCAAGAAGGAGAAAAAGAAAGAAAAGAAGGCTAAACCCGCGGACACGGACGACGAGGCAGATGCTGCAGTCGAAGAGAACGTTAAGGAGAAAAAGAAGAAGGCGAAGAGGAAGAACGACGCCGAAGTCACCGATGAGACAGAGAAAGAGCCCGTCAAGTCTAAGAAGGAGAAGAAGGCCAAGAAATCCAAGGCCCCCTTGGAGGCCGACCCAGAGTCCGACAAGGAGGTCGTTTGCAAAAAGGAGAAGAAGCAAAAGCGCAAGCGCGAGGCCGACGAGGATGAAGAGGCCGCCAAGGAGGACGTCAGCGCCAGCAAGAAAGACAAGAAAAAGAAGGCCAAGAAGACAGCCGAAGAGCCGGCTCCCCAGGCCAGTGCTGTCGGGGGCGAGCAGTGGAACGTTGGCGGCTTGGACGGCGGCGCCCAGCGACAGCAGAAGTTCCTGAAACTGCTCGGAGGAGGCAAGAAGGGTGCCGCTGCCGCACAGGCCCATGGCAACCGAGCCAACTCTGACATATCTCAGGTGAACCAGGATCTGGAGAAACAGTTCAACGCGGGCATGCATATGAAGTTTGACGTCGGCGGCGGCCCGCGCCGCGGCCTCGGTGCTTAAGCCTCAATCTCCGAGCCCGATGCTCGGTTTCGCTCGTTCTTTCCACTGCTCAGCCACGGCGTTTAGCGATTTCGAAAACCATCAAAAGTTTGTACACCAAGAGAGAGCGGCTCAGTCGTAGTGATCGTGCGAAGAGCGCATCAGAAACATGCCAGGACATGTCTGTAAATGAATTCATCAATTGTTGCTGTCAAGTAATGGTACGCCAATGTGCTCCTGATCCCGGATACGTGGTATCTATACACCGAATCTGATCTGAAGCTAGGCCCGTATGGCCTCTTGTTGCGGATTCGGTTCAGTCCCTGCTGGCTGGCGGCTGGCCTTCTCCTCCGGCACCCTGCTCCTGATAGCCCGCCGCCTCGTGAGAACTTCGTGTGGTTCGCGCGCCATGCGCAGCTACGATTCCCTTTTACAGCCCGAGGCCCTCTTCGCCCCCGCTGTTGTAGTTGTCACAGCCCTTCTTCTCAAGGCCGTCCTCGGCGGTTCATCATCTAGAAACCGAGCATGCGAGAAACGGGGTCGAAGACTAGGCCGCCGATGAGGATAAAGGCGAGGAGACCTGCGTGGCGAACAACCCAGGGTCAGCCACTTGCTTGCTTGCGATGGAGAAGGGGAGTAGAATAGGGAGGAATTGGGGGTACATACCGAGCCAGATGGGAGAGATGGGGGATTTGGGGGTTTCCTTGGGGCGGACCTTCATCTGATCCTCAGACTTGCCCATGCGTGCTTCGTTGCCTTTCGCGAACTTGGCGTTTGCGCGGCGCTGCGTCGGTGTTTGGGCCTATTTTGGGGGAGACCAGGTCAGCACCATGCCCTGCATTCGTATTCCGAATCGCTTAACTCGGTGCGATGTAACATGCGAAGCCAAGGGCGAGTTGGGAGTGTACACACCATTGTGGAATGTGATTTCGTGGTCTGTAGAGGGAGGTAGTTTCGGATCGGGGGAGGAAAGTAGGGGTTGGTAGGCCTGGGTTTGCAAGTTGGCGAACTTTGTTTTCTCCTTAAGTACCCCAGCTGGTGGCGTGGTGATGCAGAGCAGAAGGTTGCAGAGTCGATTTCGTCGACGTGGTGGCAGAAGTCAGTCGAACGTTTCGTCGAAAGGGACAGGTGGTCGTGGAGAGAGAGAGAGTGTCAGTTGCGCAAATGGACAGCGCGATACTTTCCCCTGGGAAATTCGTTCGACAGGGCTGATGGGGGGTGGGAGCTCGAGCTCGGGAGGACATGTGTTCGTGTCCGGCCGCCCCGTCGTACCTCGAACATGCTTTCCGGGCGACTGCTTTCTGATTGGACACCAGAGGCGCGGCTCTACCGCGACGGCTCCACTCAACCGCGGGAAATGCACGGAATGCGGGGGAATTTTGCACCGCCACAGGCTCCCAGGGTTCTCTGAGGCGCTGGAGCAGGGACCTGATAAGAGCTTGAGCCTGTGAAAGATCGGCTTTGCGCGGCGATGGAGACCGAGAGGCGCTATGACAGTCGAGCTACAGCGATCACCACCGTGAGCCGACGTGATACTATCTTTACCACCAACGGATTTACGTCACCTCATCGCAACACATAGCTACAGCCCGATCATGCTGATGAGACCCGTGACGACCATGGCGCGGGCGCGCTATTCTCGGATCCTCCTCAGGCCAGCGACGAGATCCTACGCGACCGCCGACAAGCCTCCTTCGGCTGTGGTATGTGTTCCTGCCCCCGCGCACCTCCATCTCTCCCAGCCAACTGATGATGATCCTCTCTCAGGCCAACTTTTACAAGACTTTCACGCGGCCGACGCTGAAGGTCCTCCTCATGGCGACACTGACATACCAAATCGCCTACCTGGCGTGGACCAAACTCGAGATGGATGAAATCAAGGCGGAGCGAACACAAGAGGTCCAAACCCTCGAGGCACAAGTGGACGAGCTAAGGAAGGGACAGCAGATGGAAAAGAAATGATGATGGGAATGCGCAACTCCCGCTCCGAGGCTTCGAACAGGTGTTCGAGTATTTCGGCGACCATGGCATTGTAGCATGCAAATATCTTCAGGCAAAGGGGGGCCCTAGCGGAGCCTCCAAAGCTAGGCAAAGATGATGCGCACTCTATATTCAATGCATCATCTGGTAGTGGGCTTTGGCGGACGTCATTAAGCTCGACATGCAGGGAAGGTTGTACGAGTAGCAAGAGGTACGGACTCTGGGTGTACGATATGAATAACTATACCATAGCACTTCGCGGGAAGTATCCAGCAATTTGCAAACGTCGCGAAGCGTCCCATACTGCGCCCTCCTTCTCGCGTCGATGCAAGTCCGGTAGTGCTACATGCCATGTCGGCTGTGCCTTACTATTCTTCACAAAATCACTACCATATATTGCACAGGAACAAAGCATAACGCCTTGTCTCATTTGAACCGTCAAAATCTATCTAAGTATATGCGAAGTCTGCACAGAAGTGGCAACTTCTTATGCAAATAAGTATCCCAAGACGCCAGAGCCATGCATAGACCAACCATCCTTCATCTCCATCCCCCGTCGACTTCATTATGTACGGCCATCATATCATTAAAACCCCAATGACAGTTTCGACCTTTGGTAGATCAGGCCGATGTCAGTCCCAAAGCAACAAACACGAGCAATGACAGCGTCAGCCAGGACACCGCGGGGGCTGATGAGCCCGACGGATTGTGTACCGAGCCAGGATAGTTACATGTCAGCCCGTCGCCACGGATCTGGTAGCTCGAATTGAACACGTGCTGCCTCGGTCGTGGACACTTGAAGCCCAGCGAGGAGGGGCAATTGCGAACAAGATCGTAGCAGAGATCCTCGCAGGGCAGAATCTCGCGGTATGGTCCTGGTGCTACCTCCTCGTCAATGCGATCATTTCTTGACTTGAGGTGCGCCAACTCTGAAAATTGCGCAACCATCTCTTCAGAAACCTTGGTGCCGTTTGGAAACGACTGGTTGAGATTCCGGACGAACGAGAATTCGTTGGTGCTCGAGATGTCCTCACAACGAGGGATCGTGATGGAGCAAAGCCACTTCTTGTAGGCTACCTCGCAATCCCTACAATCGCGAGCCAGGGAGTACAATTGGTGCGATGGAGCTTCGCAGGCGACCTGGGCGAGTTGCCTCTCGAAGTAGCCGTACATCTGCCTGGCATAATCGTCATAGAACTGAGCTAGCTCGGCAATGTCGAATCGCTGGTCATTTGCTGGGACCGCATATTCAGTCTCGTTGCAAAATGTAAGATCAGTGATGATCTTGCAATTGTCGCCTTCGGATCGTTAGTGAGAAGAGCGCCGTAGCCAGTGAAGCACATCATACCTGACTTGGTCTCGAACTGCGTGCTCTGAAAGACCTGACCCCCGCCTCCCGCGCGATTCGGCGTCTGTCGCTTGAGGCTCTCTGAACCCGTCCATGCGAGATAGCCATTGTACGAAGAGCTCGCGTTTAACCCATTAAAGTAGAATTGCTGCTTTGGAAGGCCTCCAGGTCCCCTCGTAGTCATAACCGTCGTGGCCTTGTCGCCGAACGATCCGCCCGCTTTCGCAGCCATCTGCGCATAGTTGGAGAGGCCGCACATGGAATGACGCACGCCTCTTGTTTGCCATCCATCCTCGTTCTCCACAAACATGACATACTGCGGCCCCTCATCCATGATCTTCTGGATTTGGACTGCGTCGCTGCTGTCCGTCATGTTTGGTGTAATGAGCAGCGCAGCGCTCGAGTCGCTATCCACCCAAAGAAGCCCCCCCTGGTCATTGCCATAGGAGTGATAGAATTCGTCTGTCGAGACGGCCACATCAAAGTTCCACTCGCCGTCAAACATAACCTCGTTGCTGGTCGGAGCTGAGATGCCAAAGAAGACATCACCGGTGGCATTGAGCTTGAGCATCACCGCTCCCTCATCGAATGCCTTGTACGTTTGGTTCACCATCGGCTTATCGGCGCCCGGGAGTTGGTTGTCGAGGGAAGTTGACACGAATAGACTGATCTGAGGCGGATCCATGGATGTATTGTTCCCACTCCGCTGCGGTTGGATGCAGGTGGTGGCAGATATGTAGATCGTCCTTATGCGTTCTTGTCGTCGACGAAGACCCAGGTCCTCACTGGCGCCCTCATCCTCGGTAAATGTGTCATCGTCGACGACAGACGGCCCGTTGGCAAGCGTTATGTTGCTCGTGTGTCTCGTCTTTACAGTGTTCCCTGACTCCACTTCGTCTGGCCAAATGCGACTGGCCTCGAAGACAAACTGCTGCGTCGTCCCGGGTCTGACATTTCGATTTTCCTTGACATTGTTCAGAAGGCCTGTCACCCCTGGTGGTGCCCTTCCAATAATACTGCGATCGAAGGCGGAGAACTCGGCTTTGTACGTGATGTCGAGCTTGCTGGTATCATCTGGTGGTACGACAAGATCGTCGTCACTTGTGTATCGCTCGTCAAGAAAGAAGCCTGGCGCGTCGGCCAGTTGTTGCGCCTGGGCGAAGCCAGGTGACAAGAGCAAAAAGTATAATAGCAACAGCATGACGGATGCGCCTAGCGATGCTACAAGACGGGACTGGAGAGGTGTGAATTGCATCGTAGCGCTGTGCCCTCCAGGGGCGAATGCTATGTATTTTTATTGCCAAGGTCGTTTCGAACACAGCTGGAAGAGCACGATTGTGTACTGGGGAGATCGTTCGTTTGCAGAGACGTGGGTCTCAGTGGTTGTACACTCGATGATGTTCGATTGGCATGGTCGCAGTTCGGAGAGGTGGATGCCTAGGAGTTGGTGTTGGCCGCGGGGAATTCGATCAAAAGCTGCGCGCCTGTCGCGTTCGTTGTGCTCGTGGTATGGAGGATCAGGGGTCTTTTGAAATACGGATGTCGAGATCAGGGAGTTTCACGTTCCATGTCCAAACAGCTGAATAGCAACCCCATACATTGCGTTGCGTACGCATCGACAGGGGTGCTTGCTGATGGTGTGGCGCAGCAGTCGCGGCTAAGCCACATGTGTCGGGATGTTGGTCGATTCATGGGCTATAGAGACAGTCCTAGCTCCTGTATAGATGCATCTTTTACGGAGGAGAAGACTATGCTAACTTGCTGTTGAGAGGCCGAGGCGGGCCTCGACCATGACTTGGTTTTGATCTAAGTTCAGGGGTTGAAACTTGCTCAACTCCCAATTTCGTAACATTTGCGTTCGGATTCTACTTCCCGTCGCAGCATACATTTACGTGATCGACCTCATTTGCAGTCCAGAACTACGAGAATAATTACAGCCAACCACTTTGCGATACTGACACTTTTCGTCGTGTTTAGCTTTGAGCGCAAACTATCATTGAATAATCCTAACAACGTTGGTGTTGCACTGTAACCAAGAGTGCGTGTTTGGTGATAACGAGGGCTCCTAGTGGGTTTCTCGTACCCCAGTCCGCAAAGAACTGGGCTCGTCCTCATGTTTACATTGTCTCATAACCTCCATGCTGTTCATGGCGCCTCATGGTATCGTTGCCTGGCCGAATTGCGCGTAATGAACCGGCCCGCATGACGCAGCGACCTGCCAAAATCTAGGAAAGGAAATATGCCGTCGTGGCGGGAGGGCGATGCCCAAGTTGATGTGTGTGCATGGCTTTGAGAAAGTAGTTTGTTTAGTCGGACTTGTCGAGGCCCTGAGCCTTGGCACGGAGTCCGGAAGCAGTAGAAGCGCTGCCTCCAGCGAAGTGCTTTGAGAGCATGGGGGCCATGAAGGAGTGGAAGATGATCTCAGCGCCGCTGTATTCGAATCAGTGACGGACGCGCATCTCTTTTGTGAGCTAGACTTACCGGAACACGGGCAGAGAGAGCCACAGGAGGAACACAAACTTGAAGACAAAGTAGAAGGGGAACCAGTAGACGACGTTGACAAGGCTCTCGACAATACTGGGGCGCATTACGGTCAGTCCGGATTCGTCGCAACTTGGAGTGCGCATCAACTTACGTGAAGAAAGAGAATACAACCCAGTACTGTTGGCTCGATAATCAGTATTGCGCCATCAGGGAGCGGGGTGCGGGGTTGAGGAGCTTACGGTCAACCACTGGGTATCATCATTGGTGTTGTGCGTGAAGAGCGCATCGATGGAGTAATAGCAGGGGATGACGAAACCGGCGAGGTTGGTGAGAAGCTGCCCGCCAAGGTTGAAGATGATGAAGAAGAAGTACAGGGCGCCGAGGCCGATGGCGCCGTACGCCTTGGGAACGTTGGTGGACTTTTCAATGTTGTTCAGGACGGGGTACTTGGAAAGCTGCACAGGAGAATTGTCAGATAACAAGGGGGCACTGGAGTGTTTCTAGATGTTGTTACCTCGCTGTCGAGCTGACCAAGGTAGTTCTGGACACGATCCTGGGCAGACATTTTGTCGATTGATGATGTCGTGGGAGGGGGGTTTGTGCGCTGTGCGAGGGTTAGCACGGTGGTTCCAAGTTGGCTAGGATAAGCCCACAGCCATGGAATGACCAACTTTTCAATGTGCAGAAATATCGAGAGCTGTGTTTAAAGATACTGCGAGGAAAAGATGCGAGGATGTACCTGTTGGTGGGGAGTAGCTAGGCGTCGCAGTGGTAGATGCAGGAAGGCTGACGAACTCAGGGTTGGGCAATTTGGCAGGTGACAGACAGTGACGACTGGCGAGCGAGGGAGAGGGCAGGATGACGACGTGTTCAGCTGAAAGGTGGAATCGGGCCCAAGCTTGCTGGTTGCGTCAAGCTTCGGGAGGGGAAATAGAGGCGGGGCGGCACCTAACGATCTCGGGTACTTCGGCAGCCGGCCAATCAACACCACTGGGAAGAGGGTGGCCGATGTGTGGACGAGCCAGCCACTCGATCTGTGGCCCAACCACCCCCTGTGCGGTGGCTGCTTGCTTGCTGATTCTCGCTTGCTCTGAGATCCACAGACCCCAACAACACGCATGATGTAAGGCGAGTAAACAACAACGCCCAGGGGCTTTCTCCTGCATATGTCGAGATTTGCAAATGTCGTACATTTTAATGAGGTCTTGGCTCACTGGACTTGACAAAAAAAACCTTGCGCTCAATAACTGGACGCCATCAGCAGCAAGGAATGGACTGGTGCAGGGAGGAATCGGACAAGGTTAAGCTGCAATCCGCTCTATTGGCACCGGCCGCGGCCCGGGCTTCGTCACAAAAGTAGATAGAACAACATAAACAAGCGTGCACATCACTGAAACTTATCCAGTCAGACAATATGACCGGGCGCCATGAATCGTGACGAAGGACGCTCGATCTTTAAAATTAGCTGGTGGGCCTTAAGATTCCAGCGTGCCTATTCTGATGCATGTCCCAAGGCAATGTCCAGTAACGTCGTTGGCTCATCACGTGTGTCCCAGCCACATAGGATTGAGACCCGCAAAGCGCCCGCTCGGCCAATTGCAGCACGGACTTGGTTACCGAGCAACAACAACAACTCGACGCCCACGCCAAAACATCGCTTTTCCTCTTCACCAAACCTTCCCACCAGACCAGAAACGCCGGCCAGAGCGCGCAGCGCACCACTCACCACACCACAGTACCGTCTGCAAAGGAGTCTCGTAGCTTCAAGCTTTCATCTGGGCTTTTCAACGTGTCGTGTTGTCGCTCAAAGTGTCTGCTCGATTGACTGCTGCCTGTGCCGCGTGTTATTGTCGCAGCGATAGCTTCATCACAAGCCGGCGATTTCGGCCACCATGGATCAAGGTACGGCAGTCGACTGCCGGGTCTTCAGAGACGCGATCCCGGACTTTAGGAGCAACTTTTACTAACTCGATCACCTTCAGGCGGCATTGTCCAGCCTCACATGAAGAAGAGGCCACAATCGAGAGGATCAACAGCCTCAGCTACAACGCAACCAGGACTCGACCACCAGGGACTCGCAGATGCGCAAGATCTCTACTCAGCGCAGTGGGTAAACAACGATCAGAGGCATCCGAAACCTCTCGCACCAGCTCCACGCATCTCTCCCGACGGCATGATGATGCAGGCTGCAACGCAAATGCAGGGCATTCGTGACTACACGATGCAGTCCGCGACGCATGCCCCGGTCAACCATGCGATGTCATTCCACCGACAGTCGCTTTCCGGCCACTCGCAACCCATGGACAGCATGATGAACAACAGCTTCACGGAGGACAGTCAAATGCTTGACCGCGACGACAATGATGAGGGTGACTCGCTTGCTGGTGCCTTGGGCATTGCAAAGTCGACGTCTGCTAAGTCAAGCGCCAACAACGAGCTTGAGATGCGCCATCTGTTCGGTGCCAACAGGCACCGTAAGCTTCAAGAAGTGGCTCAGGAACTGCATGGAAACGAGAGGGGCCCCAACTCTGAACGGACGAGGCAGGTTTTCGCCATGTTGTGGATCAATTCGGTCTGTTCGAAGGGCAAGGGATCAGTTCCTCGCGGTCGAGTTTACGCCAACTACGCGTCGCGATGCGCGACAGAAAGGATCACAGTTCTCAACCCAGCAAGTTTCGGCAAACTCGTCCGAGTCTTATTCCCAGGACTGAAGACCAGGCGGTTGGGCGTTCGAGGCGAGTCCAAGTATCATTACGTCAACTTCGCGCTTGTCGACGACCAACCAGAAATTCGTGAGCCTGAAGCACCACTTCCCCTTGCTCCGGCTGTCGCGAGCTTCTCCCGCAGCAATAGCATCGCTCCCAATAAGCCAGCAGCTGCTTCCTTCGCCAAAGATAGCCAAGCGCCATCCGACTCTATGCCTCGTGCAAAAAGCCCGGCTTCACTTATATCAGGTCACTCCCGATCCCACAGCTTCTATAGCATGCCAAGTATCACTTCTGCAGACCAGCTCCACACGACCACCAGCAAAACTTCACTCGAACTTAGCTTTCCTTCCGAGCTGGAGGAGGCCATGTTCAACCAGTCAGAGGCCATCGCACTACCGCGGATCGAGCCATTTCTTCCGCAAGGAACAGATCCTGACGCTGCAAAGAGTCTTTCGGCTCTCTACCGCTCCCACTGCACTTCGCTTGTCGAATGCGTGCGCTACTGCAAGGAAAAGACTTTTTTCCACCTCTACACATCATTCCAAGGCACACTCACAATGCCCGTGCAAAAGCTTCTGGGTAATGCCAGCGTCGCTCCTTGGATCGAAGAATGTGACTTTATATTGTATCAGCGAATGATGCAGATTGTCTCGGGCTTGACACTCCAGGTTGTTCCCAAACCTGTTCTGGACACGTTACGAAGTATATCTACGCGTTTGGTGCCCCACATCCGTGAAGCCTTCCAAGGACAGCCACTCCATGTCATCCGCGCCAAAGAAGCGCCTGCAACAGTCTTTGCAGCACTGCTCGACCGCGCGCTCAAGGTCAACCTGACAGCTCATGCTGCAGCCAACATGCTTTCCAACCCGGCCAATCGAGATCAGATGTATCTGGACTGGATCACTATGGTTCCCGTCCGCAAGGTCGCGGAATCAATCCCAACGCGCGGGATGGACGACTTCGTCAACCTTGTGGTTTCTGAGATTAGGGATCTGCTTGATCCACAGAGCGTTCCATGGGAAGTCGAGTGCTTGACGGTTTACGGCGACCTTGCCTCAAGAAAAGAGCGACAGCTCAATGACAACGCTGGAGAGTCTAGTGGACAGAACGTTCTCGAACGATGGGTGAACTTTCTGAAGTCTCTTGCAAGCCGGTTCCCTTACGCGCGGCACGCCGACATTGTTTATGGCGTCCAGCGGATCGGCACAGCTGTCATGCGTGATCTAACCATGGCTCAAGGCAAGAGTTTTGGATCCTGGTGGGTCACGAAGTGCTGGATTGACGAGATGATCTCGTTCCTGGCGGAACAAGGCGGTTTTATGAAACTCAAGACAACACGCGTGGCAGAGGATGTAGCGGCCGCTCCGATCCCCAACAACGAGGCACGAGGCGAAACTGCGCGCCAAAGCGGCGGCAGTGAAGAGTTCAACTTCTCCAACCTACCTTCCGCGCAACCGGACCGGGCACCGTTTCCATCCACAAACAGTACGACACAGGTAGATCCGGCGGGCCTCGGTGGAGGCTGCAATCCTGACGACAGCGGGATCGGGATTCGAACGCCTGACGAGGAGTTCCCCATGGACAAGTACACCTTCTCACAGACCGAAGTCGACCAGGCCCTGCTGTCTTCAGGGCAGGGCATCGATCAATGACGACGCGTGTGGTAACGACGGCACGAATGTACGAACGAGGAAGGGGGTTTGGTCACTTTTCGGTTTAGGGGGTTTGCTGTTCGCGGTTCGGCAGGTGCGCCATCTTATTGGGGAGCCTGGGTTACTGAACCAATGTGGCGTCGATGGGTCGGTGGTTTGATTTCTGGGTCTGGGCTTTGAGCTGAAAGGCCTGAAAGAAAGGGGCGTTCACGGGGTTTGGTGGCGATTTAATGCTTTTAATTCTTGCTTCAGTACCCAGCCTTGGACTTGGAGGATGTGCAGTACGATGGTTTCGTTTCGTTATGGTTGAGAACCGGTTGGCTAGAGAATCACGGCTGAAGACCAAATCGAATACACGGGATCACATGTTAAATTGAGCTGTAGCTACGAGCCCTGGAACATGGTTTGGCGTCGAGATCGCCGTCATGGGTACCTTCGACCCATCAAAGGGAACAGGTATTCACCTCAATGGTTGCGAGTACCCCATAAGGTACAGAGCCATACATACATACCCTGGGACGCCCCCTCCTGCATGGCGCATCAACAAAAAACAGGCCTCAAGACATGAGAGGGTTTATGGCTGAACGATCGAAATATGGCAGTATTCGTCCATTGCAGCGTGGCAATGCAAGCAGGGAGCAGAGGAAACGCGCAAATATGATCGAACTGTGGTTGTGCCCAGATTCCCAAGACATGCAAGGTACCAATCCCAGTCAGTGCCTGACAGACGGGTTCCGAGAACGGCAGGCCTGCACATGCTCCGCGACAGCTGCAAGCGTGAGACGGAGTCACCCTCGGGTGCTGCCCATTGGGGAACACTGGGTGCTGGAGAAATTTCTGTTAGTGCTCCAGACTCCAGGCTCCGGTTTACCGGCCTCCGGCTTCATCCAGCCGCCTACCAGCGAGCCATTAGCAGCGTCTACACCCGTCAGCCGCCGCCGATTTCGTCCCCCACAAGTCCCACCTAATGTAGACCAACTTTGTCACCACTGAACGGTTCACACCTCAACTTCACCACTTGTTCTTCACTCTACTCTATCGGCGCTGGTGGGATTTCGCTCGACCTACCTACAACAGGCACACATCAGCAACCTGTAGACACCTCACCCGGGGTCTCTCACTTGCTGCAACCCTACGTCCACGGCGCACTGTTCGGCACATACAACCAACACCTGTCTCACCTGCCGACAACTCGCTCCTTGCGACTTACTGTACCACCGCCATGGGCGGCCAATTGACAGGTAACGCATCCAACTATGGATGGGTTGTGCAAAAGTTTGGCGGCACAAGTGTCGGCAAGTTTCCGGACAAGGTGAGTCTTTCGCCCTCGTCTCATAATCTCTCACTTCGTCTCCAACCGGTAAACCTCTCATATTCATACTGACACCGATTTGCAGATTGCGAAAGACATAGTGAAGTGAGAAGCCACCATTATCAAGTTCACCAAACACGACGAGATCAATTGACTTACCATTTTATTCAGGTCCAATCTTTCTGAACATAGAGTCGTCGTCGTCTGCTCGGCCAGGAGTACGGGCAAGAAGGCTGAGGGTACGACAAGTCGGTGAGTCACTTTCGCGCATCGTCACTCGGCGCAATCCCTGAAATCCTGAGCCTTGCGCCTAATCCTGTGGACTAGTTTGCTCGGCATCTATAACAAGCTCAAGGGCATTGCCGCCGCGACCAACGACGAGGATGTGCAGAACGAGCTCATGGAGGAGGCCAAGAGCCTCATCAGCGACGTCAGTAGCGAGCACGTGCTCGCGGTACACAACTTTATTCGCAACGAGGACCTCCAACATGCCCTGTCCAAACAGATCAAAGATGAGTGCCAGGAGCTTACAGAGTACATTGTGGCCGCAAAACGATTCAATCTCGAGGTGAACGCCAGATCCAAGGACCGTGTCATCAGCTTCGGCGAAAAACTCAGCTGCCGCTTCATGGCTATATTGCTTCAAGACCAAGGAGTTGCCTCGGAGTACGTTGATTTGAGCGACGTCTTCCACTATGACGCCACGGCCCGGCTGGATGTGTCTTTCTATCAAGAAGCGACCGCACTGTTGAACAAGAAGATCCTGGCGTGCGAGGATAGAGTTCCCGTCGTCACTGGCTTCTTTGGCAACGTTCCCGGCAGCCTGATTGATGGCGACATCGGCCGAGGCTACACTGACCTCTGCGCTGCGCTTTGCGCTGTCGGTATGCGCGCCGACGAGTTGCAGGTCTGGAAGGAAGTCGACGGCATTTTTACGGCCGATCCGAGCAAGGTGCCCACGGCACGACTTCTACCGTCCATCACGCCATCCGAGGCAGCGGAGCTGACGTTCTACGGCTCCGAGGTTATCCACCATCTCACCATGGACCAGGTTATCCACGCGAACCCCCCGATACCGATCCGCATCAAGAATGTCAAGAACCCCACTGGCGTCGGCACGATCGTCGTCCCCGACCCCGTTCTTGCGGCAGGCCACCAGATTCAACGCCACGCGTGGTCAGATCCCGCTCGGCTTAAGAAACCAAAGAGGCCCACGGCTGTGACAATCAAGGATAAGATCTCCGTCATCAACGTGCACTCGAACAAGCGCTCCATATCGCACGGTTTCTTCGCCAAGGTGTTCTCCATCCTGGACAGGCATCAGGTCTCCGTCGATCTCATTTCCACCAGTGAGGTGCACGTGTCCATGGCCATCCACGTTGGCAACTCGGAGCCGGGCCAATTTGACAAGGCGAGGCTCGAGCTTGAGGACTGCGGTGATGTCAGCATCCTACACGACATGGCGATTCTCAGCCTTGTTGGTGCCGAGATGAAGAACATGGTCGGTATCGCGGGTCGCATGTTCTCGACCCTGGGCGAGCACCAAGTCAACCTGGAGATGATCTCGCAGGGTATGCTAACGATTTCCTGCCTTCGCATATTTTCCCGCTTTTGCTAACCACTCGTCAGGCGCGAGTGAGATCAACATTTCGTGTGTCATCGGTGCGCGCGATGCGACTCGAGCCATGAACATTTTGCACACCAATCTGTTTACTTTCCTCGACTAAGGTAGAGAGGATATACAGTTCTGGACATTTACCTGGTTGAACCTGTCTTACATACCCGTATATCAAGAGCATCTGGATGAAAAGTGGTTGCAGGCTGAATGATTTTGGCGCTCAATAGACATTTTTCTTCGTTATATCCTTGCCATTCGTAGTCCGATTTGCGTCCTTGATCGTCTTGGGGAGGCAGTGTAGGTAGGTCGTGGCCATTTGCCGTCTTTCGAAGGTGGTACAGTCATATGGCAACCGCTTGGAGGGCGATGGCAAACAGATGGCTCTTTGGCTGCTACTCTTACCTACCTAGCAAAGGGAAGAAAGCTCTTTGTATCCTTGTGTATCCTTGGCCCCTGTTTCGATCGTTCGCTGTACCATTTGACGTTTTCCAGCATCTTCTCGTCTGAGCACATGGTGTTTGCATGACCAGCCAACCAGAAGAATCACTGGTGATTCAGTTTCCCCAACGAAGGCACGACCCGGAGGGCATCCACATTCACTGCCTTTCTTACCTACTTCCCTTACCTTATTAAGTACCTACCCTATTTACACTTTGAATTTACTCGAGTGCATCATCCGCTCCTCCTGTCTGGCATGGTTCTTCGAAACGAAATATTCACTGCAGCAAACACGTCCGTCGACAGCGACGAGACAGACTCGCATCCCACCAGTAACTTCCCCATAGTCCCCTTGCTTGCAAAGCCCCACCTTGTGGCTCTCTCTTCACTGGTCTGCTCGCGCTGATTGGCAGGCGCATGCTACCCTGGGAGGTTGCACGATGCCACGCTCGTCACGTGTGATTGGCTCAAAGCTCAAGACCAGCAACAGGCGACTTCGAAGCTCTGGCAGTACCGCGACTAAACCACCCATCAACAACCAAGCCGAAGTCCGACCCCAGACCCGTGCTGCCTCGACCGACGACTTTCTCGCCCGCACGATTCCGTCGCAGCATCTCGGCAACAGCGATGACCCGAGAGGCCACGACCAAGGGAACCGTTCGCCTCCTGGCTCGCCGTCAATGCCTAGTCGTCCGGGGGTGCTTCCTGTTGAATCGGACTCGGTACGCAGCGCAGACCACGATCCAGAACAAATAGACAGTCAAGGCGCAGAGGAAGGAGATTTCTGGCCCATCGTCGGCATTGTTAAAGAAAGGAGGAGAAACAAGAAGCTATCCTACCTCGTTCGCTGGGCTTCGGATCCCCAAACCGGACAGGAGTTCCCTCTACAGTGGGTATGTTGGACGCCTGCGCGAGCTCCTGACAAACACGGTGCTAATACGAAATACAGATTTCTGCTGAAGGTGTAACGGAAGCAGCTATCGAAGAGTGGGAATCTGAGAAGGCACAGGCTCAGAGTCAAAAGACACGGGCGCAAAAGACCACGACGACCAAGAAGAGCACCCCTCGAACGTCCGTAGTCGCAACCGCAGCAACAGCCACGGCGGAAACACCAATCGCCTCGCCACAGTCCGTTGACAGCAGCCAAGACGTCCTTCCAGCCAACCGTCGCAAGAGGCCTCGCCCCCTTGACAGTCGTGCCCGCTCGTCTTCGGTTGCCGACTTTCTCCCTGGCCTCACAGCCGACGACGTGCGCGCATCCAAGCGTCCGAGGCTTAGTGTTGATCTGTCTTCACTTCCTTCCGAGGAAGCATACACACCAGAAGCTTCGGACAACTTCGAAAGACCAAACACCAGTAGTATCTTCGTGGAGCTTCCGAGCAAGGCCGCCATCGACACCTCCCAGTACCACAGCTTTCCCGAGTCTTCCCAACAGACTGCAAACTCGCACTCCCAATCATTGTCCGCCCTGGAAGAACTCGACGCGCAAATCACGCTCGAACCCGCATTTCATAGCCAAGAAACCATCCCGGACTCCCAGGATTGGCTTGACGATACTCAGACAGGCTCTTCTTCTCAAGCCCTTTCAGTGTCTCAAACTGTTCCTCGGCCCCGCCTCGAGATTCCCGACTCCCAGAAGGACTCCAGCTTAGAAAAATCCCTCGTACCCAGTCAGTCTCTTGTCGATCCATCAACGGGTGACGCTTCGCGAACACAGGACCCCGAAATTCCTTCGCACCAGCCCGACATCGGAGATACGAGAGAACAGGCCAACGAACAGCATAGCTCTCTGAACGAACTTGTCGAAGAGTCTCACAGACCGGGAGCATCCCCAAAGTTCTTTTCGCAGCCAGATTTCGGATTTGATCTTGAGCTGATTGCGAGCTCCGCGCTAGATTCCCGAGAGATTGTGCCCGAGTCTAGCTCTGGTGCACCCGTACCTTTGACCCAACCCCAGGAGCAACTAGAATCTGCCGGTTCATACGCGCTGGCGGTTGTCGAAGTTCCTCAGAGCCAGGACGTCCTTACCGAGCAAGCGGCACAAATCGACCCGGCGCAGGCTAGCATTGCGGTGAGCCAAGTCACCTGCGACAGCAGTTCGCCCGATAACGTCGTGCCAGACTCAGTTGTGCGGAAGGCCATCTGCTCTGACTCCCGAACATCCAGCTCGCTACCAGCTCATTCCTCCAAGATGAGCGGAGTTGCGCCAGAGGAAGACGACCCGGTCGCTTTGCTTCTTGATGCGGCTGCGGGGCAGCAAAATGCGGAATCTTCGGCGCCTATATCCGAGTTTCCGGACGTCAATGACCTGTTCGACTTCATCGGCTCCTCAAATCGGACGAAATTTCCGGCCGAAGATCTAAATCAGGAGATGACGGTTTCGGGAGAGACTCAAACGACCTTGCCAGGTGCCCTGCCAGTTGCTAACGACATATTGTTGTCGGCGCCGGAACCTACTTCGCTTCCGCTGATGCCTGTCATGAATGAGCTGCAGGAACCCGTCAACGAATCCCATCTTGAGATCGCGACATCGACTGACATGTCTGGCGCCCTTCTTCAACCCGAATCTGTACCTGAGGTCTTTCCGGCAACAATTTCTCCATCAGAGATCAGTCGAACAGTAGAACCCGAAAGCCTGATGCAGGCCCCCTTGGAGCCCCCGACGATGTCTATCGAGGCTGTGGACCCTGAAATCACTTCTTCACCATCTTCAGAGGTGCCAGGCTCGGATCAATACACGGTGACCTTGCCCCTTCCTGCGAACATGAAAGAAGTGTACCTCAACACCATTCTTCGATACCGACGTGAAATTGAAGCGTTCAACAACCAGCAGAGCAACGAGGGAACTCCGCCAGATGTGCAACTATCAGCCCAGATCGACCGATTCTTTGGTGATCTGTTCGACATTTGCGACCACCCAGCATCGCTTGGCGCAGATGAACTTCGTCAGCTTGATACGACCGATATACAGAAGCATGCCATGGGCACGAATAGTAAATTCTACTTTGTTGGCCGACTTTTAGAACGCCTAGCCTACACTGATAAGAAGGTTCTGATCATCGCACGAAGCCAGAAGCTTCTCGGGTACCTGCAAGCAATCATCGGCACCATAAAGCCCAGCGATCGTGAGGAATCTGAGCTCGTCGTTCAGCTTGCCCATGCTGATCAGGATGTGGACGCCCTCGCCTTCGATATTGTCATTGGGTATGACTCTGCCTACGCCGCGTCTGTAGCTTCGCAGCAGGTGGAGCAAGCTGAGCCCAGCAAGAAGCCAGTCGTGATCAGTCTGGTCATCACGTATTCAATTGAGCATTTCGAAGTGGTTATCCCAACAGATTTCGGGGATCTTGACCGCAAGAACGCACTTTTGATCTCCATTTTCCAGAGCCGAGCAGTATTGGCTAATCACGGCGATCAAGACGTAGAGAGGGTTGTGGCGGAATTCGCAGAGCACCTCCTCGATCCTGATCTTGCATTTGATTGGGAACCGGAGTTGATCCCCAGCGATCTCCTAGACTTTTACGATAACGCGCAGAAAAGCCAGACGCAACCTCAATCCCAGCTCGAAGCCCGTCAAATCTCTGCCCTCAAACGCAAGCACGACGGGCCACCTGTCGGGTCACCGAAACGCTTGCGCCGCTCACAATCAGTGGCACAGACGCCGGCGGAACTTGATACCACAGTCCGAGAACTGATTGACCCAGACCCAGCCAAGGAGCAGGTCATGTTAACGCGGGCGGCATGGGGGGCTCTCACGCAAAAGGTAGGCCAAGCACGGGTTGTTTGTAGCACCGCTCACAAGAACCATTGACTAACTCTCTCCAGAACACTGAATTGGAATCCCAATTAAGAGATAAAGATGAGCTCGAGGCTATCACTCGCAAGCAGATCACGCGGATGTCGAAACAGATTAAGAGCCACGAATCAACAGCCAACGTGATCCAGAAACAGCACATGGCTGCTCTGAGCGAACGTGCAGGCTTTGAGAAGGAGCGAAACCAGGCCGTCGAGCAAGAACAGGCGGTTCGTGCGCGTCTCGCGGAGCGGGATGCCACAATCCTTGCGCTCCAAGCGAGGCTGGAACAAGCGGCGTCCAAAGACAGTGTGCTCGCTGGGCTAGACGAGAGGAGCAAGGAGCTCAGTGCTGCGCGGGAAGAAATACGTCTTCTGGAGAAGAAATTGAAGAGCAAGGAAAGCGACTTTGACTTCGCGAGAGGTCAGTACCAGGATGAGCGGCAGCACGTCAATGACACCGTGCAGGAGAACAAGGAGCTTCGAGAGCAGGTTGCGCAGCTCAAGCAGCAGTTCTCGGAGAGCCTCGTCAAGATTCAGCAGATCAACGCGGACAGCAGCCAGAAAGACCTCCAGCGATTAGTAGTGGAGGCGCAGACGCTCGCCAAGGACCGCGAACGAGAGCTCGAGCGCACCCGCGAAGAGCTCAGGTCGCTGAAGAATGGGCGACGCGAGACGCGTGGGACCAGTGTTCCCCGAAGCCCACGCATGGGTGTCATGACGCCGCGCAATGGACGCGGGGGCTTAAGCACGCTGGGTGCGTCCGCAGGCGCTACGCCGGGTAGCAGAGGGACGTCGCCATCTCACGTCGTCGAGACGCCTGCGCCGCCGCCGCCACCTCCCTTGTTTGCGGCGTCGTCTGCGGCGAATGGGCGGTTCAATCATTTACGGGACCGGCTCTGAGCAAGGCAAGGACGCCGTGTTGCTGTCGTCCTGTGATGCAACATTATTGACTAGAGGAAACGTATCATGACGGTGCCGTTCAGACGAAAGCTTCCGAACTAGCTTCGTATTATGATACCACGCGAAAGATTGTGGACAGAAGCATCTCCTTTCTGTGTTTTTTTTTTTATTTTCTAGGGAGCTATACATGGTCCAGGCAGGGTACAGCATGCATGCCTCGCCGGATTTACCGGTGGTTCTGGCGTTAAAGGGTAGTCAGTCAGTCTTATCTATTGTTCATCCAGTCTGAGTCACAATGATGGTGAGATGTTGTCCATGGAACACAGATACAGTCGATCAGGTTCATGTCGTCCTTGTCTGCAGATATCAAGTCCTTAGGCAAATTTGTGGTCAGCGTGGTCTTGGGACACTGTCGAGCTCCATAGGCACTGGCAGTGTCGAGACAAGGCAGAGAACAACAGTCAGGCGGCGTTGGCCCAATTGTCGAGCGCAAAGATAACTCCCCGTTCTTTTTCTATCAGCCAAAGGTTCACAACACGACGCAGGCAAGCACGAACTGGCGTGTTTCTGGTCTTAGCCTCTAGTAGTAGAATATACAAAGCCGTCACACAAGCATTCTCCGTTGACACGATCACACATACAGCTCCCTCTCCACCGTGACAGCTGACCTCATCTCATCGGGCTCGAACCTCATCCCTACAGACGGTCCGGTCCCCTGTCGCACTCCCTCATGACAACCGCAATGAGCGAACCCAGAGAGCAGCGGCCAAAAAGACCAGAGGCGCGGCCGACACGCGCCCTAACAGACACAGGCAGCGAAGCGCGCGGCGGCGATTTACTGCTGCTGCTGCTCGGGGTAGATGTCCTCCTTGAGGGAGAGGCCGAGCTCTTCCCTCAGGGGCTTGAGCTCGGCGAGGTACTGCTCGTACTGGCCCTTGTTCTCGACCTTGGCCTTGACGCCCTCGAAGACGCGGACGGCGGTGGCGAAGTCGTTGACGCGGCGGGCCGCCTTTAACGCGGCGGCGACGACTGTGGGGGAGGGAACGAGATCGTAGGCGAAGGCGTTGTTGAGGTTGCGCTGCGGAATTGGGGTTTCGCGTTAGCCATCATTCAATTCTTGGGGAGGGGTAGGGTCGTTGTTGCGAGTGTGCCGACTCGTGGGTGATGGGTTGTGTTCTTTCTGTGATCAGACCACTTTTATACCCCCGGCCGGGGTACCGGGGATTGGGCGGGTGCGAGAGAGAGGTCGTTCTTACCTGAAGCTCAAAGACGTCGTTGACGGCGTCGAATTCCTTCTCGAACCTGGCGGTGGAAAAAATAGTCAGCGGGAGCTCGATGCAATTGAGTGCATTGCGGCGATGGCGCGGTCAATTGAGAGGGCGGCTGTTGCGATGGTCTGCTGGTGCCACCGAGGGAGAGAAAAACGCTCCTTTGCCGAGAAGCCGCAGCAGACTGACGCGACAGTGCTGTCATCGCCCTGCCCAATTGACCGTCGAGAGGAGGGCGAGAATGCGGCGTACCTGGCAGAGAACTCCTCGAAGGTCTCCTCCTGGTGCTCGGAGCGCCTGGCAGGCACGGTGCTGAAGTGGGAGGCCGAGCCGGCAGCCATGGGGAGGAGGACGGCAGCGCGAGCGGCGAGGGGGGCGGAGCGGACGACGGGGTTGGCGTTGAAGAAGCCGCGGCGGGCGGCGACGCGAAGGAGAGCGGCAGACATGGCGACGGTGTGGGGGGACGGTGGTCGTCGTGATTAGAGAGGTGGTGGTGGTGGTGATGGGTGGTAGTTGTGGTTGGGAGTGGTAGGTGGTGGATCGAGGTTGTTCCGGTTTTTTTGCGTTCAGGTCAGGTTCCACGATGCCGGGCTTGGGGACCAGAGTCAGCTTTCGGTTGGATCGAATGATGTCGGTGCCAATTGTGTTTGGGTGCAGGGGGAAAGGATTGGATTCTGCGGCCTTTTGATTGGATGACTAATCTACGCTTGCCCTCATCGGGGAGCTGTGCCCCAGACAGTGCCGTGTCGGCGCGACACAGCTGTCCTTCGGGGGCTTCCAGGGGGCCTGCAGTGGATGTTCTACAGTGCAACTGACGTGCAAGCCCTGGAGCTGGAGGGAAGCCCTGGAGCTGGAGTGAGTCTCTACATCAGTAATCAGAGGTCTGACCAGCTGTCCACATGCTTCAGGTACGTACCTACCTACCTCTCCTCATGAAGGCACGCTCTGGTAGTGTCCCATCTTGACGGAGGGCGGACCTGACTCGACTCGATCATCTCCCCCAATGCCCGGACAGACACCGACGACGGCCACGTATGAATGTCGCGAAATGCATGCCACACTGCGCGGTCGTCGCCTACACTGACCAGACGGTATGGCTTGGCTGTCTTTGGTCTGAGTAAGCCAAAGTCGCTTGTGGGAGATGTTTGCAGCTGCGTGCCCTTGGGTTCAGTTTGTTGGGGCCCAATTGAAGACATTGTCGAGGACAAACCCTCCGTCACTCCTGTTTGTCTCCTCCTTTCTGTCTCCTGCTTGTTGACCTCCCCGCCCGGACCTCTCGGGATTGGATACGATATAACTGATGGGCTATTATGGCTGCTGGGACGTTCCGTGGTACCGTGCCACTGAACATGTACTTCAGCTCTGCAGGAGGAGGAAAACCCAAATGCTCCAATGCTCCAATGCTCTTTGTTGACCGAGGCTGTTTCCCCCAAGCGAGCCCCCTGTATCGAGCCCGCTGACGTCGTCCCTGCCGTCGCACATGAATACGGAGATTGCAGTACAGTCGGGCAGACAGCAAGTACCGAGTACTTGCAGCACTGCTTTCGCTGCCGACCGCCGAGGTGGCAGGTCACGTGCTGCTGATGAGCCCCTTGGCAGCGCCCCAGGCCAGCGACCAATCCCCTGATGTCCCATTGGCCAGAGGGCCTCAACAAGCTCATCACATGCAGAAGCATAGCTCATTTCCTGCTTGGGCCTGGTCAACCCCATTCCCAAGGGCCCCCAAGGCCAAAGTATCGAGTACAAGCACGTCTTGGGGGGAGGGGGGGCCGGCTTGGCCGCTGGTCGCTGCCGCGACTCGACAACGGGCGCTGAACCATTGGTTGGGCTTGGGATTGGCTTTCTGGAAAAATCCCGTCCACGTCCCCTTTTCGATCGCCAGATGCCTTTTTCTCTCCACGATCCCCTTCTCTTTTCATCCCACTTGACCTTCTCCCCTTTCACTCCCTTTCTCCCTCTCCCCCCTCCTTTTCCTCCCCGTATCGACTCCGTCCTTTGGGCTCGTTGCGGACACACTTTGTCTCTTCCTTCTCGTCACTCCTTAGGGTTCGCCTTGTTCTTTCCCGCGCCTACGCCTCTGGCCTTTGCGCAATCCCGCATACTTGCCGTCTCGTCGTGGACATAATACGCGTCTCGTCGCGCTCCATACCGACACTCACAAGACCACATACAACGACCTCGGCCACTCGCGCCCCCCATCCCTCACAATGGCGTCTGTCACTCCCACCACCTTTTACGAGCAGCTCCCGCTCCCCACCATCGACCGTCCCTTCGGCATCGAGCTGTGGCCCATCTTCGACAAGGCATGGACCGCCGTCGTAGGCTATCCCGCCAGCGAGTTCCGCTTCAAGCAGGGTGACACTCCCATGTCCACCCTCAAGGAGACCCTCATCTTCATCGTCATCTACTACACCATCATCTTCGGTGGCCGTGAGTGGATGCGCAACCGCGAGCCTTTCAAGCTCAAGACGCTGTTCTTGATCCACAACTTTTATCTTACCGCCATCTCCGGCATACTTCTGGTCCTCTTCGTCGAGCAGCTCCTGCCCACCGTCGTTCGCGGCGGCGTCTTCCACGCCATTTGCGACAAGGAAGGCGGCTGGACTCAGCCTCTCGTCGTCCTCTACTACGTACGTCTACAAATCGTCCAGCGTCAACCGGCGTCGTCGGCTTCTGCCATTTGGTGCACGCGCTGACACGCAATCTCCTCCCCAGCTGAACTACCTGACCAAGTATCTCGAGCTCCTCGACACCTGCTTCCTTTTCCTCAAGAAGAAGCCCCTGAGTATGTGCAGCCGCCCCCTATTTGCCGCTGTCATGTGAGACACGTAGATCCCGTTCCTAACCGGCTCGCAGCCTTCCTCCACTGCTACCACCACGGCGCGACCGCCTTCCTGTGCTACACCCAGCTCATCGGCTCCACCGCCGTCTCTTGGGTCCCCATCACCCTAAACCTGACCGTCCACGTCGTCATGTACTGGTACTACTTCCAGAGCGCCCGTGGCGTTCGTATCTGGTGGAAGGAGTGGGTCACTCGTCTCCAGATCATCCAGTTCATCATTGATCTCGGTATGTACAACATCCCATGGCCACAAAAAGTATCGTCATGCTGACTGTTGCGCCAGGCTTCGTCTACTTTGCCTCGTACACCTACTTCACCTCGACCTACTTCCCCTGGATGCCCAACGCCGGCAACTGCGCCGGTGAGGAGTTCGCTGCCTTTGCTGGTATCGGAACTCTCAGCTCCTACCTTGTACTCTTCATCTCCTTCTACGCCGCCACCTACAAGAAGGACGGCAAGAAGACCACCACCCGCAAGTCCCTGCGTCGCATGTCTCAGGCACCCCTTCCCGACCCTCACAACATTGGCTCGCCCAGCAAGGTCGTCAACGGCTCTGCCTCGACCACTGGCGCCAAGGCCAACGGTGGCACTCCCCGCTCGCGCAAGGCTTAAGCGCATTGCTCCGAGATTCCGGTGCTATGCCTCAATTTGGGCGTATGTGATCATGGGGAGGTGCAGCGCCATGTGACGACAGCCCTGGGACTGGGCCATGGACTCTGGTCTCCAGTTGGGAATTGGTCCAGCCCGCAAATGCATTCTGAGTAGTTGCGAGCTGTCAAATACGACCGACCAACTCATTCGATGGCCTGGAACAAGATAGTGTATGGAGAGGGGGTGGGCGGCCGTTTGACTCAAGTCGAGCGTGTACGGTCCTGATGACGACGCAGGCAGCTGACGACCTTTGTATATGTGTGTGTACCTTAGGCGAACAGGACGGCAAGGAGGGGGGATCTTTGGGTTGGCAGGCAGGCAGGCAAGATTACACGTCACGAAGAGGGCGTAGAAGAAGGGGGAGATTCCTTGGGGCAGAGCAGCAAGCCTGGGCTTTTGTTTTTGGGAGGCCTGCGCCCTGCGAGGGATCCCCCTTTTTTGGTAAAGCCTTTGTAATAACCTCTGTCTTTGTCTTGTTGTGGTAGAAGTTGTAGCGGGTGACGCCGTGAATGATAGTAATCCATTTTTCTGTACTTCACTTGGCTGGTGTCTATGGTGGTGTACGTTCAGGTGGCCATGCATGGCTTGATGGTTCCGCGATATTGGGTCGCCAATGTTAAATCGTGGACTTGGGATCCTTGTTCGCATGCGTCTGCGCAGCCACGAGGTCGGAAATCGTATACGCGCCGGAATACGGACCTACGATGGGCTAGATAGTTATATGGTATTCTTGAGCGTTTACCTGCGCCAGTTGCGGCATTGCGTTCCGGGTGCCAGAATACAGCCCTGGCCCATTATACGAAAGACTGTAGTGACACAAGGATAGGTGCGCTTTTGTTTGAGGATGTGCTTCGCAGTCGATGACTGACTTAGGTGTTTTTGGGGTTTGAGTGACTGGTTTTTTGATGCAGTACGACAGATGTTGTCATTTACTCTGTGGGAACGGTCAGACCTTGCCTCAGATCTAGCTAAATAGACAGTTGAAGTAATTGAGTGCCTAAATTCAAAAGTACAAGGTCTCTGGGTCACTTCCCCCCCTAGGATATCGTGTTGGACAAGACAGGCTGCTGACCAGTCTGGGGTGCTACGCACCGAAGCCGAAAGGGTGACATCTTATACATGGCTCTGAGCTTGATATTGGAATGAGGATACTCTGCTGTCCAAGATATTGTGTATGAGTCTGGTTTACATGACAATGCTCTGAGCTGAGGGTTGTTTGGGGCATGCCTGGCATGTTGCCGGCGGTCATCTTATGCTTTACTACGAGTGTGTACATGAATAAATCACGATGAACTAAATCACTGCTCTTAAGACATGCTGGCACCTTGTTTGGGCTTCAAGTTTGGTCTCGAATGTCTAGTCGTTGACATGATACATAGTAATAAACTACGTACTTTGTCAAGGGCGGTTGTATCATCTCATCTCCATGCTCTACGCGACTACATAACTACGCAAGCCTGTGCAACCGTGATATCTGTGTATCTGAGTTCCTGCAGAGTGACGAATAAAACAACCCCCCAAAAAACCGATGTCGGACAATTTGGGCATGCATTGGCCAAGGTTGTTCAGGTCACACACTGGGCTGCCTTGCTGTGCCATACTACCTCATCCAGGCATGGCAAAGTATTCGAGCAGCTTGGTACTGAGAATTATTTGAATCAAACATGAAATACAGAGACTACCCCTGGTTTTTACAATTTCACTGTCGTGTCTCTGCCTCCACCTGGGGTCTTGAGAGTCTCGTGGGCGCCACTGACCTTTGATATACCACAGAAACTGTTCTCCTTAGCACATACGACCATACCTACTGGAAAGCTCGGGATCCCGTCCGCTCTCCCATC